>NC_142111.1:9283793-9434827 GCF_056152115.1 Neolamprologus brichardi
ATCGTAGGACACGCACTGTCTTGACGAAATAAAGCGTTTTTGTACAACTTCATATAAATAGCTGTAAGTCTTGATAGAAGAAGCATACACACATATTTGTGGCTTTCTCTTATACAATTCAAGATCCCCGTGCTTGGCAAACAGGTTTTGAAGCTGTTTGAGCCAAGATTTTAAAGTTATTCACATAATGAAAAGCTATACTTTGTTTCGGGCGCATTCCCCCATTAAAATTCTTGTAATCGTAGGAAACGCACTGTCTTGACGAAATAAAGCGTTTTTGTACAACTTCATATAAATAGGTGTAAGTGTTGATAGAAGAAGCATACACACATATTTACGGCGTTAACTTGTACAATTCAAGATCCCCGTGCTGGGCAAACAGGTTTTGAAGCTGTTTGAGCTAAGATTTTCAAGTTATTCACATAATGAAAACCTATACTTTGTTTCTGACGAGTTCCCCATTCAAATGCATGTAATCGTAGGAAACGCACTGTCTTGACGAAATAAAGCGTTTTTGTACAACTTCATATAAATAGCTGTAAGTCTTGATAGAAGAAGCATACACACATATTTAAGGCGTTTTCTTATACAGTTCAAGATCCCCGTGCTGGGCAAACAGGTTTTGAAGCTGTTTGAGCTAAGATTTTCAAGTTATTCACATAATGAAAACCTATACTTTGTTTCGGGCGCATTCCCCCATTCAAATGCATGTAATAGTAGGAAACGCACTGTCTTGACGAAATAAAGCGTTTTTGTACAACTTCATAAAAATAGCTGTAAGTCTTGATAGAAGTGTCAGACACAAATATTTACGGCGTTATCTTATACAATTCAAGATCCCCGTGCTGGGCAAACAGGTTTTGAAGCTGTTTGAGCCAAGATTTATAAGTTATTTACATAATGAAAACCTATACTTTGTTTCGGCAAAATTCCCCCATTCAAATGCATGTACTCGTAGGACACGCACTGTCTTGACGAAATAAAGCGTTTTTGTACAACTTCTTATAAATAGCTGTAAGTCTTGATAGACGAAGCATACAGACATATTTACGGCGTTATCTTATGCAATTCAAGATCCCCGTGCTGGGCAAACAGGTTTTGAAGCTGTTTGATCCAAGATTTTCAAGTTATTCACATAATGAAAACCTATACTTTGTTTCGGGCGCATTCCCCCATTCAAATGCATGTAATCGTAGGAAACGCACTGTCTTGACGAAATAAAGCGTTTTTGTACAACTTCATATAAATAGCTGTAAGTTTTGATAGACGACTCAGACACACATATTTAAGGCGTTATCTTATACAGTTCAAGATCCCCGTGCTGGACAAACAGGTTTTGAAGCTGTTTGAGCTAAGATTTTCAAGTTATTCACATAATGAAAACCTATACTTTGTTTCGGACGAGTTCCCAATTCAAATGCATGTAATCGTAGGAAACACAATGTCTTGACGAAATAAAGCGTTTATACAACTTCATATAAATAGCTGTAAGTCTTGATAGAAGAAGCATACACACATATTTAAGGCGTTATCTTATACAGTTCAAGATCCCCGTGCTGGGCAAACAGGTTTTGAAGCTGTTTGAGCTAAGATTTTCAAGTTATTCACATAATGAAAACCTATACTTTGTTTCGGGCGAGTTCCCCATTCAAATGCATGTAATCGTAGGAAACGCACTGTCTTGACGAAATAAAGCGTTTTTGTACAACTTCATATAAGCTGTAAGTCTTGATAGAAGAGTCAGACACACATATTTAGGGCGTTAACTTATACAATTCAAGATCCCCGTGCTGGGCAAACAGGTTTTGAAGCTGTTTGAGCCAAGATTTTCAAGTTATTCACATAATGAAAACCTATACTTTGTTTCGGCAAAATTCCCCCACAGCATGTAATCGAAGGACACGCACTGTCTTGACGAAATAAAGCGTTTTTGTACAACTTCATAAAAATAGCTGTAAGTCTTGATAGAAGTGTCAGACACAAATATTTACGGCGTTATCTTATACAATTCAAGATCCCCGTGCTGGGCAAACAGGTTTTGAAGCTGTTTGAGCCAAGATTTTCAAGTTATTTACATAATGAAAACCTATACTTTGTTTCGGCAAAATTCCCCCATTCAAATGCATGTACTCGTAGGACACGCACTGTCTTGACGAAATAAAGCGTTTTTGTACAACTTCTTATAAATAGCTGTAAGTCTTGATAGAAGAAGCATACACACATATTTACGGCGTTATCTTATGCAATTCAAGATCCCCGTGCTGGGCAAACAGGTTTTGAAGCTGTTTGATCCAAGATTTTCAAGTTATTCACATAATGAAAACCTATACTTTGTTTCGGGCGCATTCCCCCATTCAAATGCATGTAATCGTAGGAAACGCACTGTCTTGACGAAATAAAGCGTTTTTGTACAACTTCATAAAAATAGCTATACGTCTTAATAGAAGAAGCATACACACATATTATTCACATAATGAAAACCTATACTTTGTTTCGGGCGCATTCCCCCATTCAAATGCATGTAATCGTAGGAAAGGCACTGTCTTGACGAAATAAAGCGTTTTTGTACAACTTCATATAAATAGCTGTAAGTCTTGATAGAAGAAGCATACACACATATATGCGGCTTTCTCTTATACAATTCAAGATCCCCGTGCTGGGAAAACAGGTTTTGAAGCTGTTTGAGCCAAGATTTTCAAGTTATTCACATAATGAAAACCTATACTTTGTTTCGGTAAAATTCCCCCATTCAAATGCATGTAATCGTAGGAAACGCACTGTCTTGACGAAATAAAGCGTTTTTGTACAACTTCAAAAAAATAGCTGTAAGTCTTGATAGAAGAGTATGACACACATATTTACAGCGTTATCTTATACAATTCAAGATCCCCGTGCTGGGCAAACAGGTTTTGAAGCTGTTTGAGCCAAGATTTTCAAGTTATTTACATAATGAAAACCTATACTTTGTTTCGGCAAAATTCCCCCATTCAAATGCATGTAATCGAAGGACACGCACTGTCTTGACGAAATAAAGCGTTTTTTTTACAACTTCATAAAAATAGCTGTACGTCTTAATAGAAGAAGCATACACACATATTATTCACATAATGAAAACCTATACTTTGTTTCGGGCGCATTCCCCCATTCAAATGCATGTAATCGTAGGAAAGGCACTGTCTTGACGAAATAAAGCGTTTTTGTACAACTTCATAAAAATAGCTGTAAGTCTTGATAGAAGTGTCAGACACACATATTTACGGCGTTATCTTATACAATTCAAGATCCCCGTGCTGGGCAAACAGGTTTTGAAGCTGTTTGAGCCAAGATTTTCAAGTTATTCACATAATGAAAACCTATACTTTGTTTCGGCAAAATTCCCCCATTCAAATGCATGTAATCGTAGGAAACGCACTGTCTTGACGAAATAAAGCGTTTTTGTACAACTTCGTAAAAATAGCTATACGTCTTAATAGAAGAAGCATACACACATATTATTCACATAATGAAAACCTATACTTTGTTTCGGGCGCATTCCCCCATTCAAATGCATGTAATCGTAGGAAAGGCACTGTGATGACGAAATAAAGCGTTTTTGTACAACTTCATATAAATAGCTGTAAGTCTTGATAGAAGAAGCATACACACATATATGCGGCTTTCTCTTATACAATTCAAGATCCCCGTCCTGGGCAAACAGGGTTTGAAGCTGTTTGAGCCAATATTTTCAAGTTATTTACATAATGAAAACCTATACTTTGTTTCGGCAAAATTCCCCCATTCAAATGCATGTAATCGTGGGAAACGCACTGTCTTTACGAAATAAAGCGTTTTTGTACAACTTCATAAAAATAGCTGTAAGTCTTGATAGAAGAGTCAGACACACATATCTACGGCGTTATCTTATACAATTCAAGATCCCCGTGCTGGGCAAACAGGTTTTGAAGCTGTTTGATCCAAGATTTTCAAGTTATTCACATAATGAAAACCTATACTTTGTTTTGGGCGTATTCCCCCATTCAAATGCATGTAATCGTAGGAAACGCACTGTCTTGACGAAATAAAGCATTTTTGTACAACTTCATAAAAATAGCTGTAAGTCTTGATAGAAGAGTCAGACACACATATTTACGGCGTTATCTTATACAATTCAAGATCCCCGTGCTGGGCAAACAGGTTTTGAAGCTGTTTGAGCCAAGATTTTCAAGTTATTCACATAATGAAAACCTATACTTTGTTTTGGGCGCATTCCCCCATTCAAATGCATGTAATCGTAGGACACGCACTGTCTTGACGAAATAAAGCGTTTTTGTACAACTTCTTATAAATAGCTGTAAGTGTTGATAGAAGAGTCAGACACACATATTTACGGCGTTATCTTATACAATTCAAGATCCCCGTGCTGGGTAAACAGGTTTTGAAGCTGTTTGAGCCAAGATTTTCAAGTTATTCACATAATGAAAACCTATACTTTGTTTTGGGCGTATTCCCCCATTCAAATGCATGTAATCGTAGGAAACGCACTGTCTTGACGAAATAAAGCGTTTTTGTACAACTTCATAAAAATAGCTGTAAGTCTTGATAGAAGTGTCAGACACACATATTTACGGCGTTATCTTATACAATTCAAGATCCCCGTGCTGGGCAAACAGGTTTTGAAGCTGTTTGATCCAAGATTTTCAAGTTATTCACATAATGAAAACCTATACTTTGTTTCGGGCGCATTCCCCCATTCAAATGCATGTAATCGTAGGAATAGCACTGTCTTGACGAAATAAAGCGTTTTGGTACAACTTCATAAAAATAGCTATACGTCTTAATAGAAGAAGCATACACACATATTATTCACATAATGAAAACCTATACTTTGTTTCGGGCGCATTCCCCCATTCAAATGCATGTAATCGTAGGAAAGGCACTGTCTTGACGAAATAAAGCGTTTTTGTACAACTTCATATAAATAGCTGTAAGTCTTGATAGAAGAAGCATACACACATATATGCGGCTTTCTCTTTTACAATTCAAGATCCCCGTGCTGGGAAAACAGGTTTTGAAGCTGTTTGAGCCAAGATTTTCAAGTTATTCACATAATGAAAACCTATACTTTGTTTCGGTAAAATTCCCCCATTCAAATGCATGTAATCGTAGGAAACGCACTGTCTTGACGAAATAAAGCGTTTTTGTACAACTTCAAAAAAATAGCTGTAAGTCCTGATAGAAGAGTATGACACACATATTTACGGCGTTATCTTATACAATTCAAGATCCCCGTGCTGGGCAAACAGGTTTTGAAGCTGTTTGAGCCAAGATTTTCAAGTTATTTACATAATGAAAACCTATACTTTGTTTCGGCAAAATTCCCCCATTCAAATGCATGTAATCGAAGGACACGCACTGTCTTGACGAAATAAAGCGTTTTTGTACAACTTCATAAAAATAGCTGTACGTCTTAATAGAAGAAGCATACACACATATTATTCACATAATGAAAACCTATACTTTGTTTCGGGCGCATTCCCCCATTCAAATGCATGTAATCGTAGGAAAGGCACTGTCTTGACGAAATAAAGCGTTTTTGTACAACTTCATATAAATAGCTGTAAGTCTTGATAGAAGAAACATACACACATATATGCGGCTTTCTCTTATACAATTCAAGATCCCCGTGTTGGGAAAACAGGTTTTGAAGCTGTTTGAGCCAAGATTTTCAAGTTATTCACATAATGAAAACCTATACTTTGTTTCGGCAAAATTCCCCCATTCAAATGCATGTAATCGTGGGAAACGCACTGTCTTGACGAAATAAAGCGTTTTTGTACAACTTCATATAAATAGCTGTAAGTCTTGATAGAAGAAGCATACACACATATATGCGGCTTTCTCTTATACAATTCAAGATCCCCGTGCTGGGCAAACAGGTTTTGAAGCTGTTTGAGCCAAGATTTTCAAGTTATTCACATAATGAAAACCTATACTTTGTTTCGGCAAAATTCCCCCATTCAAATGCATGTAATCGAAGGACACGCACTGTCTTGATGAGATAAAGCGTTTTTGTACAACTTCATAAAAATAGCTGTACGTCTTAATAGAAGAAGCATACACACATATTATTCACATAATGAAAACCTATACTTTGTTTCGGGCGCATTCCCCCAATCAAATGCATGTAATCGTAGGAAAGGCACTGTCTTGACGAAATAAAGCGTTTTTGTACAACTTCAAAAAAATAGCTGTAAGTCTTGATAGAAGAGTCAGACACTCATATTTACGGCGTTATCTTATACAATTCAAGATCCCCGTGCTGGGCAAACAGGTTTTGAAGCTGTTTGAGCCAAGATTTTAAAGTTATTCACATAATGAAAACCTATACTTTGTTTCGGGCGCATTCCCCCAGTTCAAATGCATGTAATCGTAGGAAACGCACTGTCTTGACGAAATAAAGCGTTTTTGTACAACTTCGTAAAAATAGCTATACGTCTTAATAGAAGAAGCATACACACATATTATTCACATAATGAAAACCTATACTTTGTTTCGGGCGCATTCCCCCATTCAAATGCATGTAATCGTAGGAAAGGCACTGTCTTGACGAAATAAAGCGTTTTTGTACAACTTCATATAAATAGCTGTAAGTCTTGATAGAAGAAGCATACACACATATATGCGGCTTTCTCTTATACAATTCAAGATCCCCGTGCTGGGCAAACAGGGTTTGAAGCTGTTTGAGCCAAGATTTTCAAGTTATTTACATAATGAAAACCTATACTTTGTTTCGGCAAAATTCCCCCATTCAAATGCATGTAATCGTGGGAAACGCACTGTCTTGACGAAATAAAGCGTTTTTGTACAACTTCATAAAAATAGCTGTAAGTCTTGATAGAAGAGTCAGACACACATATCTACGGCGTTATCTTATACAATTCAAGATCCCCGTGCTGGGCAAACAGGTTTTGAAGTTGTTTGATCCAAGATTTTCAAGTTATTCACATAATGAAAACCTATACTTTGTTTTGGGCGTATTCCCCCATTCAAATGCATGTAATCGTAGGAAACGCACTGTCTTGACGAAATAAAGCATTTTTGTACAACTTCATAAAAATAGCTGTAAGTCTTGATAGAAGAGTCAGACACACATATTTACGGCGTTATCTTATACAATTCAAGATCCCCGTGCTGGGCAAACAGGTTTTGAAGCTGTTTGAGCCAAGATTTTCAAGTTATTCACATAATGAAAACCTATACTTTGTTTTGGGCGCATTCCCCCATTCAAATGCATGTAATCGTAGGACACGCACTGTCTTGACGAAATAAAGCGTTTTTGTACAACTTCTTATAAATAGCTGTAAGTGTTGATAGAAGAGTCAGACACACATATTTACGGCGTTATCTTATACAATTCAAGATCCCCGTGCTGGGCAAACAGGTTTTGAAGCTGTTTGAGCCAAGATTTTCAAGTTATTCACATAATGAAAACCTATACTTTGTTTTGGGCGTATTCCCCCATTCAAATGCATGTAATCGTAGGAAACGCACTGTCTTGACGAAATAAAGCGTTTTTGTACAACTTCATAAAAATAGCTGTAAGTCTTGATAGAAGTGTCAGACACACATATTTACGGCGTTATCTTATACAATTCAAGATCCCCGTGCTGGGCAAACAGGTTTTGAAGCTGTTTGAGCCAAGATTTTCAAGTTATTCACATAATGAAAACCTAGACTTTGTTTCGGCAAAATTCCCCCATTCAAATGCATGTAATCGAAGGACACGCACTGTCTTGACGAAATAAAGCGTTTTTGTACAACTTCTTATAAATAGCTGTAAGTCTTGATAGAAGAAGCATACACACATATTTACGGCGTTATCTTATACAATTCAAGATCCCCGTGCTGGGCAAACAGGTTTTGAAGCTGTTTGATCCAAGATTTTCAAGTTATTCACATAATGAAAACCTATACTTTGTTTCGGGCGCATTCCCCCATTCAAATGCATTTAATCGTAGGAAACGCACTGTCTTGACGAAATAAAGCGTTTTTGTACAACTTCATAAAAATAGCTATACGTCTTAATAGAAGAAGCATACACACATATTATTCACATAATGAAAACCTATACTTTGTTTCGGGCGCATTCCCCCATTCAAATGCATGTAATCGTAGGAAAGGCACTGTCTTGACGAAATAAAGCGTTTTTGTACAACTTCATATAAATAGCTGTAAGTCTTGATAGAAGAAGCATACACACATATATGCGGCTTTCTCTTATACAATTCAAGATCCCCGTGCTGGGAAAACAGGTTTTGAAGCTGTTTGAGCCAAGATTTTCAAGTTATTCACATAATGAAAACCTATACTTTGTTTCGGGCGCATTCCCCCATTCAAATGCATGTAATCGTAGGAAACGCACTGTCTTGACGAAATAAAGCGTTTTTGTACAACTTCAAAAAAATAGCTGTAAGTCTTGATAGAAGAGTCAGACACACATATTTACGGCGTTATCTTATACAATTCAAGATCCCCGTGCTGGGCAAACAGGTTTTGAAGCTGTTTGAGCCAAGATTTTCAAGTTATTCACATAATGAAAACCTATACTTTGTTTTGGGCGTATTCCCCCATTCAAATGCATGTAATCGTAGGAAACGCACTGTCTTGACGAAATAAAGCGTTTTTGTACAACTTCATAAAAATAGCTGTAAGTCTTGATAGAAGTGTCAGACACACATATTTACGGCGTTATCTTATACAATTCAAGATCCCCGTGCTGGGCAAACAGGTTTTGAAGCTGTTTGAGCCAAGATTTTCAAGTTATTCACATAATGAAAACCTAGACTTTGTTTCGGCAAAATTCCCCCATTCAAATGCATGTAATCGAAGGACACGCACTGTCTTGACGAAATAAAGCGTTTTTGTACAACTTCTTATAAATAGCTGTAAGTCTTGATAGAAGAAGCATACACACATATTTACGGCGTTATCTTATACAATTCAAGATCCCCGTGCTGGGCAAACAGGTTTTGAAGCTGTTTGATCCAAGATTTTCAAGTTATTCACATAATGAAAACCTATACTTTGTTTCGGGCGCATTCCCCCATTCAAATGCATTTAATCGTAGGAAACGCACTGTCTTGACGAAATAAAGCGTTTTTGTACAACTTCATAAAAATAGCTATACGTCTTAATAGAAGAAGCATACACACATATTATTCACATAATGAAAACCTATACTTTGTTTCGGGCGCATTCCCCCATTCAAATGCATGTAATCGTAGGAAAGGCACTGTCTTGACGAAATAAAGCGTTTTTGTACAACTTCATATAAATAGCTGTAAGTCTTGATAGAAGAAGCATACACACATATATGCGGCTTTCTCTTATACAATTCAAGATCCCCGTGCTGGGAAAACAGGTTTTGAAGCTGTTTGAGCCAAGATTTTCAAGTTATTCACATAATGAAAACCTATACTTTGTTTCGGGCGCATTCCCCCATTCAAATGCATGTAATCGTAGGAAACGCACTGTCTTGACGAAATAAAGCGTTTTTGTACAACTTCAAAAAAATAGCTGTAAGTCTTGATAGAAGAGTCAGACACACATATTTACGGCGTTATCTTATACAATTCAAGATCCCCGTGCTGGGCAAACAGGTTTTGAAGCTGTTTGAGCCAAGATTTTCAAGTTATTCACATAATGAAAACCTATACTTTGTTTCGGCAAAATTCACCCATTCAAATGCATGTAATCGTAGGACACGCACTGTCTTGACGAAATAAAGCGTTTTTGTACAACTTCATATAAATAGCTGTAAGTCTTGATAGAAGAAGCATACACACATATTTGTGGCTTTCTCTTATACAATTCAAGATCCCCGTGCTGGGCAAACAGGTTTTGAAGCTGTTTGAGCCAAGATTTTCAAGTTATTCACATAATGAAAACCTATACTTTGTTTCGGCAAAATTCCCCCATTCAAATGCATGTAATCGTAGGAAACGCACTGTCTTGACGAAATAAAGCGTTTTTGTACAACTTCATATAAATAGCTGTAAGTCTTGATAGAAGAAGCATACACACATATATGCGGCTTTCTCTTATACAATTCAAGATCCCCGTGCTGGGAAAACAGGTTTTGAAGCTGTTTGAGCCAAGATTTTCAAGTTATTCACATAATGAAAACCTATACTTTGTTTCGGTAAAATTCCCCCATTCAAATGCATGTAATCGTAGGAAACGCACTGTTTTGACGAAATAAAGCGTTTTTGTACAACTTCTTATAAATAGCTGTAAGTCTTGATAGAAGAGTCAGACACACATATTTACGGCGTTATCTTATACAATTCAAGATCCCCGTGCTGGGAAAACAGGTTTTGAAGCTGTTTGAGCCAAGATTTTAAAGTTATTCACATAATGAAAACCTATACTTTGTTTCGGGCGCATTCCCCCAGTTCAAATGCATGTAATCGTAGGAAACGCACTGTCTTGACGAAATAAATCGTTTTTGTACAACTTCGTAAAAATAGCTATACGTCTTAATAGAAGAAGCATACACACATATTATTCACATAATGAAAACCTATACTTTGTTTCGGGCGCATTCCCCCATTCAAATGCATGTAATCGTAGGAAAGGCACTGTCTTGACGAAATAAAGCGTTTTTGTACAACTTCATATAAATAGCTGTAAGTCTTGATAGAAGAAGCATACACACATATATGCGGCTTTCTCTTATACAATTCAAGATCCCCGTGCTGGGCAAACAGGGTTTGAAGCTGTTTGAGCCAAGATTTTCAAGTTATTTACATAATGAAAACCTATACTTTGTTTCGGCAAAATTCCCCCATTCAAATGCATGTAATCGTGGGAAACGCACTGTCTTGACGAAATAAAGCGTTTTTGTACAACTTCATAAAAATAGCTGTAAGTCTTGATAGAAGAGTCAGACACACATATCTACGGCGTTATCTTATACAATTCAATATCCCCGTGCTGGGCAAACAGGTTTTGAAGCTGTTTGATCCAAGATTTTCAAGTTATTCACATAATGAAAACCTATACTTTGTTTTGGGCGTATTCCCCCATTCAAATGCATGTAATCGTAGGAAACGCACTGTCTTGACGAAATAAAGCATTTTTGTACAACTTCATAAAAATAGCTGTAAGTCTTGATAGAAGAGTCAGACACACATATTTACGGCGTTATCTTATACAATTCAAGATCCCCGTGCTGGGCAAACAGGTTTTGAAGCTGTTTGAGCCAAGATTTTCAAGTTATTCACATAATGAAAACCTATACTTTGTTTTGGGCGCCTTCCCCCATTCAAATGCATGTAATCGTAGGACACGCACTGTCTTGACGAAATAAAGCGTTTTTGTACAACTTCTTATAAATAGCTGTAAGTGTTGATAGAAGAGTCAGACACACATATTTACGGCGTTATCTTATACAATTCAAGATCCCCGTGCTGGGCAAACAGGTTTTGAAGCTGTTTGAGCCAAGATTTTCAAGTTATTCACATAATGAAAACCTATACTTTGTTTTGGGCGTATTCCCCCATTCAAATGCATGTAATCGTAGGAAACGCACTGTCTTGACGAAATAAAGCGTTTTTGTACAACTTCATAAAAATAGCTATACGTCTTAATAGAAGAATCATACACACATATTATTCACATAATGAAAACCTATACTTTGTTTCGGGCGCATTCCCCCATTCAAATGCATGTAATCGTAGGAAAGGCACTGTCTTGACGAAATAAAGCGTTTTTGTACAACTTCATATAAATAGCTGTAAGTCTTGATAGAAGAAGCATACACACATATATGCGGCTTTCTCTTATACAATTCAAGATCCCCGTGCTGGGAAAACAGGTTTTGAAGCTGTTTGAGCCAAGATTTTCAAGTTATTCACATAATGAAAACCTATACTTTGTTTCGGGCGCATTCCCCCATTCAAATGCATGTAATCGTAGGAAACGCACTGTCTTGACGAAATAAAGCGTTTTTGTACAACTTCAAAAAAATAGCTGTAAGTCTTGATAGAAGAGTCAGACACACATATTTACGGCGTTATCTTATACAATTCAAGATCCCCGTGCTGGGCAAACAGGTTTTGAAGCTGTTTGAGCCAAGATTTTCAAGTTATTCACATAATGAAAACCTATACTTTGTTTCGGCAAAATTCCCCCATTCAAATGCATGTAATCGTAGGACACGCACTGTCTTGACGAAATAAAGCGTTTTTGTACAACTTCATATAAATAGCTGTAAGTCTTGATAGAAGAAGCATACACACATATATGCGGCTTTCTCTTATACAATTCAAGATCCCCGTGCTGGGCAAACAGGTTTTGAAGCTGTTTGAGCCAAGATTTTCAAGTTATTCACATAATGAAAACCTATACTTTGTTTTGGGCGTATTCCCCCATTCAAATGCATGTAATCGTAGGAAACGCACTGTCTTGACGAAATAAAGCGTTTTTGTACAACTTCATATAAATAGCTGTAAGTGTTGATAGAAGAAGCATACACACATATTTACGGCGTCATCTTATACAATTCAAGATCCCCGTGCTGGGCAAACAGGTTTTGAAGCTGTTTGAGCCAAGATTTTCAAGTTATTTACATAATGAAAACCTATACTTTGTTTCGGCAAAATTCCCCCATTCAAATGCATGTAATCGTAGGACACGCACTGTCTTGACGAAATAAAGCGTTTTTGTACAACTCCTTAAAAATAGCTGTAAGTCTTGATAGAAGAAGCATACACACATATTTACGGACTTATCTTATACAATTCAAGATCCCCGTGCTGGGCAAACAGGTTTTGAAGCTGTTTGAGCTAAGATTTTCAAGTTATTCACATAATGAAAAGCTATACTTTGTTTCGGGCCTATTCCCCCATTCAAATGCTTGTAATCGTAGGAAAAGCACTATCTTGACGATATAAAGCGTTTTTGTACAACTTCATAAAAATAGCTGTAAGTCTTGATAGAAGTGTCAGACACACATCTTTACTGCGTTATCTTATACAATTCAAGATCCCCGTGCTGGGCAAACAGGTTTTGAAGCTGTTTGAGCCAAGATTTTCAAGTTACTCACATAATGAAAACCTATACTTTGTTTCGGCAAAATTCCCCCATTCAAATGCATGTAATCGTGGGAAACGCACTGTCTTGACGAAATAAAGCGTTTTGGTACAACTTCATAAAAATAGCTGTAAGTCTTGATAGAAGTGTCAGACACACATATTTACGGCGTTATCTTATACAATTCAAGATCCCCGTGCTGGGCAAACAGGTTTTGAAGCTGTTTGAGCCAAGATTTTCAAGTTATTTACATAATGAAAACCTATACTTTGTTTCGGCAAAATTCCCCCATTCAAATGCATGTAATCGTAGGACACGCACTGTCTTGACGAAATAAAGCGTTTTTGTACAACTTCATATAAATAGCTGTAAGTCTTGATAGAAGAAGCATACACACATATTTACGGCGTTAACTTATACAATTCAAGATCCCCGTGCTGGGCAAACAGGTTTTGAAGCTGTTTGAGCTAAGATTTTCAAGTTATTCACATAATGAAAACCTATACTTTGTTTCGGACGAGTTCCCCATTCAAATGCATGTAATCGTAGGAAACGCACTGTCTTGACGAAATAAAGCGTTTTTGTACAACTTCATATAAATAGTTGTAAGTCTTGATAGAAGAAGCATACACACATATTTAAGGCGTTATCTTATACAGTTCAAGATCCCCGTGCTGGGCAAACAGGTTTTGAAGCTGTTTGAGCTAAGATTTTCAAGTTATTTACATAATGAAAACCTATACTTTGTTTCGGCAAAATTCCCCCATTCAAATGCATGTAATCGTAGGACACGCACTGTCTTGACGAAATAAAGCGTTTTTGTACAACTTCATATAAATAGCTGTAAGTCTTGATAGAAGAAGCATACACACATATTTACGGCGTTAACTTATACAATTCAAGATCCCCGTGCTGGGCAAACAGGTTTTGAAGCTGTTTGAGCTAAGATTTTCAAGTTATTCACATAATGAAAACCTATACTTTGTTTCGGACGAGTTCCCCATTCAAATGCATGTAATCGTAGGAAACGCACTGTCTTGACGAAATAAAGCGTTTTTGTACAACTTCATATAAATAGTTGTAAGTCTTGATAGAAGAAGCATACACACATATTTAAGGCGTTATCTTATACAGTTCAAGATCCCCGTGCTGGGCAAACAGGTTTTGAAGCTGTTTGAGCTAAGATTTTCAAGTTATTCACATAATGAAAACCTATACTTTGTTTCGGGCGAGTTCCCCATTCAAATGCATGTAATCGTAGGAAACGCACTGTCTTGACGAAATAAAGCGTTTTTGTACAACTTCATATAAATAGCTGTAAGTCTTGATAGAAGAAGCATACACACATATTTACGGCGTTATCTTGTACAGTTCAAGATCCCCGTGCTGGGCAAACAGGTTTTGAAGCTGTTTGAGCCAAGATTTTCAAGTTATTCACATAATGAAAACCTATACTTTGTTTCGGACGAGTTCCCCATTCAAATGCATGTAATCGTAGGAAACGCACTGTCTTGACGAAATAAAGCGTTTTTGTACAACTTCATATAAATAGCTGTAAGTCTTGATAGAAGAAGCATACACACATATTTAAGGCGTTATCTTATACAGTTCAAGATCCCCGTGCTGGACAAACAGGTTTTGAAGCTGTTTGAGCTAAGATTTTCAAGTTATTCACATAATGAAAACCTATACTTTGTTTCGGACGAGTCCCCCATTAAAATGCATGTAAACGTAGGAAACGCACTGTCTTGACGAAATAAAGCGTTTTTGTACAACTTCATATAAATAGCTGTAAGTCTTGATAGAAGAAGCATACACACATATTTAAGGCGTTATCTTATACAGTTCAAGATCCCCGTGCTGGGCAAACAGGTTTTGAAGCTGTTTGAGCTAAGATTTTCAAGTTATTCACATAATGAAAACCTATACTTTGTTTCGGACGAGTTCCCCATTCAAATGCATGTAATCGTAGGAAACGCACTGTCTTGACGAAATAAAGCGTTTTTGTACAACTTCATAGAAATAGCTGTAAGTCTTGATAGAAGAAGCATACACACATATTTAAGGCGTTATCTTATACAGTTCAAGATCCCCGTGCTGGGCAAACAGGTTTTGAAGCTGTTTGAGCTAAGATTTTCAAGTTATTCACATAATGAAAACCTATACTTTGTTTCGGACGAGTTCCCCATTCAAATGCATGTAATCGTAGGAAACGCACTGTCTTGACGAAATAAAGCGTTTTTGTACAACTTCATATAAATAGCTGTAAGTCTTGATAGAAGAAGCATACACACATATTTAAGGCGTTATCTTATACAGTTCAAGATCCCCGTGCTGGACAAACAGGTTTTGAAGCTGTTTGAGCCAAGATTTTCAAGTTATTCACATAATGAAAACCTATACTTTGTTTCGGACGAGTTCCCCATTCAAATGCATGTAATAGTAGGAAACGCACTGTCTTGACGAAATAAAGCGTTTTTGTACAACTTCATAGAAATAGCTGTAAGTCTTGATAGAAGAAGCATACACACATATTTAAGGCGTTATCTTATACAGTTCAAGATCCCCGTGCTGGGCAAACAGGTTTTGAAGCTGTTTGAGCTAAGATTTTCAAGTTATTCACATAATGAAAACCTATACTTTGTTTCGGGCGAGTTCCCCATTCAAATGCATGTAATCGTAGGACACGCACTGTCTTGACGAAATAAAGCGTTTTTGTACAACTTCATATAAATAGCTGTAAGTTTTGATAGACGACTCAGACACACATATTTTCGGCGTTATCTTATACAGTTCAAGATCCCCGTGCTGGGCAAACAGGTTTTGAAGCTGTTTGAGCTAAGATTTTCAAGTTATTCACATAATGAAAACCTATACTTTGTTTCGGGCGAGTTCCCCATTCAAATCATGTAATCGTAGGAAACGCACTGTCTTGACGAAATAAAGCGTTTTTGTACAACTTCAAATAAATAGCTGTAAGTTTTGATAGACGACTCAGACACACATATTTAAGACGTTATCTTATACAGTTCAAGATCCCCGTGCTGGGCAAACAGGTTTTGAAGCTGTTTGAGCAAAGATTTTCAAGTTATTCACATAATGAAAACTTATACTTTGTTTCGGACGAGTTCCCCATTCAAATGCATGTAATCGTAGGAAACGCACTGTCTTGACGAAATAAAGCGTTTTTGTACAACTTCATAAAAATAGCTGTACGTCTTAATAGAAGAAGCATACACACATATTATTCACATAATGAAAACCTATACTTTGTTTCGGCAAAATTCCCCCATTCAAATGCATGTAATCGTAGGAAAGGCACTGTCTTGACAAAATAAAGCGTTTTTGTACAACTTCATATAAATAGCTGTAAGTCTTGATAGAAGAAGCATACACACATATATGCGGCTTTCTCTTATACAATTCAAGATCCCCGTGTTGGGAAAACAGGTTTTGAAGCTGTTTGAGCCAAGATTTTCAAGTTATTCACATAATGAAAACCTATACTTTGTTTCGGCAAAATTCCCCCATTCAAATGCATGTAATCGTGGGAAACGCACTGTCTTGACGAAATAAAGCGTTTTTGTACATCTTCATAAAAATAGCTGTACGTCTTAATAGAAGAAGCATACACACATATTATTCACATAATGAAAACCTATACTTTGTTTCGGGCGCATTCCCCCATTCAAATGCATGTAATCGTGGGAAAAGCACTGTCTTGACGAAATAAAGCGTTTTGGTACAACTTCATAAAAATAGCTGTAAGTCTTGATAGAAGTGTCAGACACACATATTTACGGCGTTATCTTATACAATTCAAGATCCCCGTGCTGGGCAAACAGGTTTTGAAGCTGTTTGAGCCAAGATTTTCAAGTTATTCACATAATGAAAACCTATACTTTGTTTCGGCAAAATTCCCCCATTCAAATGCATGTAATCGTAGGAAACGCACTGTCTTGACGAAATAAAGCGTTTTTGTACAACTTCATAAAAATAGCTGTAAGTCTTGATAGAAGTGTCAGACACACATATTTACGGCGTTATCTTATACAATTCAAGATCCCCGTGCTGGGCAAACAGGTTTTGAAGCTGTTTGAGCCAAGATTTTCAAGTTATTCACATAATGAAAACCTATACTTTGTTTTGGGCGCATTCCCCAATTCAAATGCATGTAATCGTAGGACACGCACTGTCTTGACGAAATAAAGCGTTTTTGTACAACTTCATATAAATAGCTGTAAGTGTTGATAGAAGAAGCATACACACATATTTACGGCGTTATCTTATACAATTCAATATCCCCGTGCTGGGCAAACAGGTTTTGAAGCTGTTTGAGCCAAGATTTTCAAGTTATTCACATAATGAAAACCTATACTTTGTTTTGGGCGTATTCCCCCATTCAAATGCATGTAATCGTAGGAAACGCACTGTCTTGACGAAATAAAGCGTTTTTGTACAACTTCATAAAAATAGCTGTAAGTCTTGATAGAAGTGTCAGACACACATATTTACGGCGTTATCTTATACAATTCAAGATCCCCGTGCTGGGCAAACAGGTTTTGAAGCTGTTTGAGCCAAGATTTTCAAGTTATTCACATAATGAAAAGCTATACTTTGTTTCGGGCGCATTCCCCCCATTAAAATGCTTGTAATAGTAGGAAACGCACTGTCTTGACGAAATAAAGCGTTTTTGTACAACTTCATAAAAATAGCTGTAAGTCTTGATAGAAGAAGCATACACACATATTTACGGACTTATCTTATACAGTTCATGATCCCCGTGCTGGGCAAACAGGTTTTGAAGCTGTTTGAGCCAAGATTTTCAAGTTATTCACATAATGAAAAGCTATACTTTGTTTCGGGCGCATTCCCCCATTCAAATGCATGTAATCGTGGGAAACGCACTGTCTTGACGAAATAAAGCATTTTGGTACAACTTCATATAAATAGCTGTAAGTGTTGATAGAAGAAGCATACACACATATTTACGGCGTTATCTTATACAATTCAAGATCCCCGTGCTGGGCAAACAGGTTTTGAAGCTGTTTGAGCCAAGATTTTCAAGTTATTTACATAATGAAAACCTAAACTTTGTTTCGGCAAAATTCCCCCAATCAAATGCATGTAATCGTAGGAAAGGCACTGTCTTGACGAAATAAAGCGTTTTTGTACAACTTGATAAAAATAGCTGTACGTCTTAATAGAAGAAGCATACACACATATTATTCACATAATGAAAACCTATACTTTGTTTCGGGCGCATTCCCCCATTCAAATGCATGTAATCGTAGGAAACGCACTGTCTTGACGAAATAAAGCGTTTTTGTACAACTTCATATAAATAGCTGTAAGTCTTGATAGAAGAAGCATACACACATATATGCGGCTTTCTCTTATACAATTCAAGATCCCCGTGCTGGGAAAACAGGTTTTGAAGCTGTTTGAGCCAAGATTTTCAAGTTATTCACATAATGAAAACCTATACTTTGTTTCGGGCGCATTCCCCCATTCAAATGCATGTAATCGTGGGAAACGCACTGTCTTGACGAAATAAAGCGTTTTTGTACAACTTCATAAAAATAGCTGTAAGTCTTGATAGAAGTGTCAGACACACATATTTACGGCGTTATCTTATACAATTCAAGATCCCCGTGCTGGGCAAACAGGTTTTGAAGCTGTTTGAGCCAAGATTTTCAAGTTATTCACATAATGAAAACCTATACTTTGTTTTGGGCGTATTCCCCCATTCAAATGCATGTAATCGTAGGAAACGCACTGTCTTGACGAAATAAAGCGTTTTTGTACAACTTCATATAAATAGCTGTAAGTGTTGATAGAAGAAGCATACACACATATTTACGGCGTTATCTTATACAATTCAAGATCCCCGTGCTGGGCAAACAGGTTTTGAAGCTGTTTGAGCCAAGATTTTCAAGTTATTTACATAATGAAAACCTATACTTTGTTTCGGCAAAATTCCCCCATTCAAATGCATGTAATCGTAGGATACGCACTGTCTTGACGAAATAAAGAGTTTTTGTACAACTTCATAAAAATAGCTGTAAGTCTTGATAGAAGAGTCAGACACACATATTTACGGCGTTATCTTATACAATTCAAGATCCCCGTGCTGGGCAAACAGGTTTTGAAGCTGTTTGAGCCAAGATTTTCAAGTTATTCACATAATGAAAAGCTATACTTTGTTTCGGGCGCATTCCCCCATTCAAATGCATGTAATCGTAGGACACTCACTGTCTTGACGATATAAAGCTTTTTTGTACAACTTCATAGAAATAGCTGTACGTCTTAATAGAAGAAGCATACACACATATTATTCACATAATGAAAACCTATACTTTGTTTCGGGCGCATTCCCCCATTCAAATGCATGTAATTGTGGGAAACGCACTGTCTTGACGAAATAAAGCGTTTTTGTACAACTTCATAAAAATAGCTGTAAGTCTTGATAGAAGTGTCAGACACACATATTTACGGCGTTATCTTATACAATTCAAGATCCCCGTGCTGGGCAAACAGGTTTTGAAGCTGTTTGAGCCAATATTTTCAAGTTATTTACTTAATGAAAACCTATACTTTGTTTCGGCAAAATTCCCCCATTCAAATGCATGTAATCGTAGGACACGCACTGTCTTGACGAAATAAAGCGTTTTTGTACAACTTCATATAAATAGCTGTAAGTCTTGATAGAAGAAGCATACACACATATTTGTGGCTTTCTCTTATACAATTCAAGATCCCCGTGCTGGGCAAACAGGTTTTGAAGCTGTTTGAGCCAAGATTTTCAAGTTATTCACATAATGAAAACCTATACTTTGTTTCGGGCGCATTCCCCCCATTAAAATGCTTGTAATCGTAGGAAACGCACTGTCTTGACGAAATAAAGCGTTTTTGTACAACTTCATAAAAATAGCTGTAAGTCTTGATAGAAGACTCAGACACACATATTTACGGACTTATCTTATACAATTCATGATCCCCGTGCTGGGCAAACAGGTTTTGAAGCTGTTTGAGCCAAGATTTTCAAGTTATTCACATAATGAAAACCTATACTTTGTTTTGGGCGTATTCCCCCATTCAAATGCATGTAATCGTAGGAAACGCACTGTCTTGACGAAATAAAGCGTTTTTGTACAACTTCATATAAATAGCTGTAAGTGTTGATAGAAGAAGGATACACACATATTTACGGCGTTATCTTATACAATTCAAGATCCCCGTGCTGGGCAAACAGGTTTTGAAGCTGTTTGAGCCAAGATTTTCAAGTTATTTACATAATGAAAACCTATACTTTGTTTCGGCAAAATTCCCCCAATCAAATGCATGTAATCGTAGGAAACGCACTGTCTTGACAAAATAAAGCGTTTTTGTACAACTTCATAAAAATAGCTGTACGTCTTAATAGAAGAAGCATACACACATATTATTCACATAATGAAAACCTATACTTTGTTTCGGGCGCATTCCCCCATTCAAATGCATGTAATCGTAGGAAAGGCACTGTCTTGACGAAATAAAGCGTTTTTGTACAACTTCTTATAAATAGCTGTAAGTCTTGATAGAAGAAGCATAAACACATATTTACGGCGTTATCTTATACAATTCAAGATTCCCGTGCTGGGCAAACAGGTTTTGAAGCTGTTTGAGCCAAGATTTTCAAGTTATTCACATAATGAAAACCTATACTTTGTTTCGGCAAAATTTCCCCATTCAAATGCATGTAATCGTAGGACACGCACTGTCTTGACGAAATAAAGCGTTTTTGTACAACTTCATAAAAATAGCTGTAAGTCTTAATAGAAGAAGCATACACACATATTATTCACATAATGAAAACCTATACTTTGTTTCGGGCGCATTCCCCCATTCAAATGGATGTAATCATAGGAAACGCACTGTCTTGACGAAATAAAGCGTTTTTGTACAACTTCATATAAATAGCTGTAAGTCTTGATAGAAGAAGCATACACACATATATGCGGCTTTCTCTTATACAATTCAAGATCCCCGTGCTGGGAAAACAGGTTTTGAAGCTGTTTGAGCCAAGATTTTCAAGTTATTCACATAATGAAAACCTATACTTTGTTTCGGCAAAAATCCCCCATTCAAATGCATGTAATCGTAGGAAACGCACTGTCTTGACGAAATAAAGCGTTTTTGTACAACTTCAAAAAAATAGCTGTAAGTCTTGATAGAAGAGTCAGACACACATATTTACGGCGTTATCTTATACAATTCAAGATCCCCGTGCTGGGCAAACAGGTTTTGAAGCTGTTTGAGCCAAGATTTTCAAGTTATTCACATAATGAAAACCTATACTTTGTTTCGGCAAAATTCCCCCATTCAAATGCATGTAATCGAAGGACACGCACTGTCTTGACGAAATAAAGCGTTTTTGTACAACTTCATAAAAATAGCTGTACGTCTTAATAGAAGAAGCATACACACATATTATTCACATAATGAAAAGCTATACTTTGTTTCGGGCGCATTCCCCCATTCAAATGCATGTAATCGTAGTCAAGGCACTGTCTTGACGAAATAAAGCGTTTTTATACAACTTCATATAAATAGCTGTAATTCTTGATAGAAGAAGCATACACACATATATGCGGCTTTCTCTTATACAATTCAAGATCCCCGTGCTGGGAAAACAGGTTTTGAAGCTGTTTGTGCCAAGATTTTCAAGTTATTCACATAATGAAAACCTATACTTTGTTTCGGCAAAATTCCCCCATTCAAATGCATGTAATCGTGGGAAACGCACTGTCTTGACGAAATAAAGCGTTTTTGTACAACTTCATAAAAATAGCTGTAAGTCTTGATAGAAGAGTCAGACACACATATTTACGGCGTTATCTTATACAATTCAAGATCCCCGTGCTGGGCAAACAGGTTTTGAAGCTGTTTGAGCCAAGATTTTCAAGTTATTCACATAATGAAAACCTATACTTTGTTTTGGGCGTATTCCCCCATTCAAATGCATGTAATCGTAGGAAACGCACTGTCTTGACGAACTAAAGCGTTTTTGTACAACTTCATAAAAATAGCTGTAAGTCTTGATAGAAGTGTCAGACACACATATTTACGGCGTTATCTTATACAATTCAAGATCCCCGTGCTGGGCAAACAGGTTTTGAAGCTGTTTGAGCTAAGATTTTCAAGTTATTCACATAATGAAAACCTATACTTTGTTTCGGAATAATTCCCCCACAGCATGTAATCGAAGGACACGCACTGTCTTGACGAAATAAAGCGTTTTTGTACAACTTCATAAAAATAGCTGTAAGTCTTGATAGAAGTGTCAGACACACATGTTTACGGCGTTATCTTATACAATTCAAGATCCCCGTGCTTGGCAAACAGGTTTTGAAGCTGTTTGAGCCAAGATTTTCAAGTTATTCACATAATGAAAACCTATACTTTGTTTTGGGCGTATTCCCCCATTCAAATGCATGTAATCGTAGGAAACGCACTGTCTTGACGAAATAAAGCATTTTTGTACAACTTCATAGAAATAGCTGTAAGTCTTGATAGAAGAGTCAGACACACATATTTACGGCGTTATCTTATACAATTCAAGATCCCCGTGCTGGGCAAACAGGTTTTGAAGCTGTTTGAGCCAAGATTTTCAAGTTATTCACATAATGAAAACCTATACTTTGTTTCGGCAAAATTCCCCCATTCAAATGCATGTAATCGAAGGACACGCACTGTCTTGACGAAATAAAGCGTTTTTGTACAACTTCATAAAAATAGCTGTACGTCTTAATAGAAGAAGCATACACACATATTATTCACATAATGAAAACCTATACTTTGTTTCGGGCGCATTCCCCCATTCAAATGCATGTAATCGTAGTCAAGGCACTGTCTTGACGAAATAAAGCGTTTTTATACAACTTCATATAAATAGCTGTAAGTCTTGATAGAAGAAGCATACACACATATATGCGGCTTTCTCTTATACAATTCAAGATCCCCGTGCTGGGAAAACAGGTTTTGAAGCTGTTTGAGCCAAGATTTTCAAGTTATTCACATAATGAAAACCTATACTTTGTTTCGGCAAAATTCCCCCATTCAAATGCATGTAATCGTGGGAAACGCACTGTCTTGACGAAATAAAGCGTTTTTGTACAACTTCATAAAAATAGCTGTAAGTCTTGATAGAAGAGTCAGACACACATATTTACGGCGTTATCTTATACAATTCAAGATCCCCGTGCTGGGCAAACAGGTTTTGAAGCTGTTTGAGCCAAGATTTTCAAGTTATTCACATAATGAAAACCTATACTTTGTTTTGGGCGTATTCCCCCATTCAAATGCATGTAATCGTAGGAAACGCACTGTCTTGACGAAATAAAGCGTTTTTGTACAACTTCATAAAAATAGCTGTAAGTCTTGATAGAAGTGTCAGACACACATATTTACGGCGTTATCTTATACAATTCAAGATCCCCGTGCTGGGCAAACAGGTTTTGAAGCTGTTTGAGCTAAGATTTTCAAGTTATTCACATAATGAAAACCTATACTTTGTTTCGGAAAAATTCCCCCACAGCATGTAATCGAAGGACACACACTGTCTTGACGAAATAAAGCGTTTTTGTACAACTTCTTATAAATAGCTGTAAGTGTTGATAGAAGAAGCATACACACATATTTACGGCGTTATCTTATACAATTCAAGATCCCCGTGCTGGGCAAACAGGTTTTGAAGCTGTTTGAGCCAAGATTTTCAAGTTATTCACATAATGAAAAGCTATACTTTGTTTCGGCAAAATTCCCCCATTCAAATGCATGTAATCGTAGGAAAGGCACTGTCTTGACGAAATAAAGCGTTTTTGTACAACTTCATATAAATAGCTGTAAGTCTTGATAGAAGAAGCATACACACATATATGCGGCTTTCTCTTATACAATTCAAGATCCCCGTGCTGGGAAAACAGGTTTTGAAGCTGTTTGAGCCAAGATTTTCAAGTTATTCACATAATGAAAACCTATACTTTGTTTCGGGCGCATTCCCCCATTCAAATGCATGTAATCTTGGGAAACGCACTGTCTTGACGAAATAAAGCGTTTTTGTACAACTTCATAAAAATAGCTGTAAGTCTTGATAGAAGTGTCAGACACACATATTTACGGCGTTATCTTATACAATTCAAGATCCCCGTGCTGGGCAAACAGGTTTTGAAGCTGTTTGAGCCAAGATTTTCAAGTTATTTACTTAATGAAAACCTATACTTTCTTTCGGCAAAATTCCCCCATTCAAATGCATGTAATCGTAGGACACGCACTGTCTTGACGAAATAAAGCGTTTTTGTACAACTTCATATAAATAGCTGTAAGTCTTGATAGAAGAAGCATACACACATATTTGTGGCTTTCTCTTATACAATTCAAGATCCCCGTGCTGGGCAAACAGGTTTTGAAGCTGTTTGAGCCAAGATTTTCAAGTTATTCACATAATGAAAAGCTATACTTTGTTTCGGGCGCATTCCCCCCATTAAAATGCTTGTAATCGTAGGAAACGCACTGTCTTGACGAAATAAAGCGTTTTTGTACAACTTCATAAAAATAGCTGTAAGTCTTGATAGAAGAAGCATACACACATATTTACGGACTTATCTTATACAATTCATGATCCCCGTGCTGGGCAAACAGGTTTTGAAGCTGTTTGAGCCAAGATTTTCAAGTTATTACATAATGAAAACCTATACTTTGTTTTGGGCGTATTCCCCCATTCAAATGCATGTAATCGTAGGAAACGCACTGTCTTGACGAAATAAAGCGTTTTTGTACAACTTCATATAAATAGCTGTAAGTGTTGATAGAAGAAGGATACACACATATTTACGGCGTTATCTTATACAATTCAAGATCCCCGTGCTGGGCAAACAGGTTTTGAAGCTGTTTGAGCCAAGATTTTCAAGTTATTTACATAATGAAAACCTATACTTTGTTTCGGCAAAATTCCCCCAATCAAATGCATGTAATCGTAGGAAACGCACTGTCTTGACGAAATAAAGCGTTTTTGTACAACTTCATAAAAATAGCTGTACGTCTTAATAGAAGAAGCATACACACATATTATTCACATAATGAAAACCTATACTTTGTTTCGGGCGCATTCCCCCATTCAAATGCATGTAATCGTAGGAAAGGCACTGTCTTGACGAAATAAAGCGTTTTTGTACAACTTCTTATAAATAGCTGTAAGTCTTGATAGAAGAAGCATAAACACATATTTACGGCGTTATCTTATACAATTCAAGATTCCGTGCAGGGCAAACAGGTTTTGAAGCTGTTTGAGCCAAGATTTTCAAGTTATTCACATAATGAAAACCTATACTTTGTTTCGGCAAAATTCCCCCATTCAAATGCATGTAATCGTAGGACACGCACTGTCTTGACGAAATAAAGCGTTTTTGTACAACTTCATAAAAATAGCTGTACGTCTTAATAGAAGAAGCATACACACATATTATTCACATAATGAAAACCTATACTTTGTTTCGGGCGCATTCCCCCATTCAAATGCATGTAATCGTAGGAAACGCACTGTCTTGACGAAATAAAGCGTTTTTGTACAACTTCATAGAAATAGCTGTAAGTCTTGATAGAAGAAGCATACACACATATATGCGGCTTTCTCTTATACAATTCAAGATCCCCGTGCTGGGAAAACAGGTTTTGAAGCTGTTTGAGCCAAGATTTTCAAGTTATTCACATAATGAAAACCTATACTTTGTTTCGGCAAAAATCCCCCATTCAAATGCATGTAATCGTAGGAAACGCAGTGTCTTGACGAAATAAAGCGTTTTTGTACAACTTCATACAGCTATTTAGCTGTAAGTTTTGATAGACGACTCAGACACACATATTTAAGGCGTTATCTTATACAGTTCAAGATCCCCGTGCTAGACAAACAGGTTTTGAAGCTGTTTGAGCTAAGATTTTCAATTTATTCACATAATGAAAACCTATACTTTGTTTCGGCAAAATTCCCCCATTCAAATGCATGTAATCGTAGGACACGCACTGTCTTGACGAAATAAAGCGTTTTTGTACAACTTCATAAAAATAGCTATACGTCTTAATAGAAGAATCATACACACATATTATTCACATAATGAAAACCTATACTTTGTTTCGGGCGCATTCCCCCATTCAAATGCATGTAATCGTAGGAAAGGCACTGTCTTGACGAAATAAAGCGTTTTTGTACAACTTCATATAAATAGCTGTAAGTCTTGATAGAAGAAGCATACACACATATATGCGGCTTTCTCTTATACAATTCAAGATCCCCGTGCTGGGAAAACAGGTTTTGAAGCTGTTTGAGCCAAGATTTTCAAGTTATTCACATAATGAAAACCTATACTTTGTTTCGGGCGCATTCCCCCATTCAAATGCATGTAATCGTAGGAAACGCACTGTCTTGACGAAATAAAGCGTTTTTGTACAACTTCAAAAAAATAGCTGTAAGTCTTGATAGAAGAGTCAGACACACATATTTACGGCGTTATCTTATACAATTCAAGATCCCCGTGCTGGGCAAACAGGTTTTGAAGCTGTTTGAGCCAAGATTTTCAAGTTATTCACATAATGAAAACCTATACTTTGTTTCGGCAAAATTCCCCCATTCAAATGCATGTAATCGTAGGACACGCACTGTCTTGACGAAATAAAGCGTTTTTGTACAACTTCATATAAATAGCTGTAAGTCTTGATAGAAGAAGCATACACACATATATGCGGCTTTCTCTTATACAATTCAAGATCCCCGTGCTGGGCAAACAGGTTTTGAAGCTGTTTGAGCCAAGATTTTCAAGTTATTCACATAATGAAAACCTATACTTTGTTTTGGGCGTATTCCCCCATTCAAATGCATGTAATCGTAGGAAACGCACTGTCTTGACGAAATAAAGCGTTTTTGTACAACTTCATATAAATAGCTGTAAGTGTTGATAGAAGAAGCATACACACATATTTACGGCGTTATCTTATACAATTCAAGATCCCCGTGCTGGGCAAACAGGTTTTGAAGCTGTTTGAGCCAAGATTTTCAAGTTATTTACATAATGAAAACCTATACTTTGTTTCGGCAAAATTCCCCCATTCAAATGCATGTAATCGTAGGACACGCACTGTCTTGACGAAATAAAGCGTTTTTGTACAACTCCTTAAAAATAGCTGTAAGTCTTGATAGAAGAAGCATACACACATATTTACGGACTTATCTTATACAATTCAAGATCCCCGTGCTGGGCAAACAGGTTTTGAAGCTGTTTGAGCTAAGATTTTCAAGTTATTCACATAATGAAAAGCTATACTTTGTTTCGGGCCTATTCCCCCATTCAAATGCTTGTAATCGTAGGAAAAGCACTATCTTGACGATATAAAGCGTTTTTGTACAACTTCATAAAAATAGCTGTAAGTCTTGATAGAAGTGTCAGACACACATCTTTACTGCGTTATCTTATACAATTCAAGATCCCCGTGCTGGGCAAACAGGTTTTGAAGCTGTTTGAGCCAAGATTTTCAAGTTACTCACATAATGAAAACCTATACTTTGTTTCGGCAAAATTCCCCCATTCAAATGCATGTAATCGTGGGAAACGCACTGTCTTGACGAAATAAAGCGTTTTGGTACAACTTCATTAAAATAGCTGTAAGTCTTGATAGAAGTGTCAGACACACATATTTACGGCGTTATCTTATACAATTCAAGATCCCCGTGCTGGGCAAACAGGTTTTGAAGCTGTTTGAGCCAAGATTTTCAAGTTATTTACATAATGAAAACCTATACTTTGTTTCGGCAAAATTCCCCCATTCAAATGCATGTAATCGTAGGACACGCACTGTCTTGACGAAATAAAGCGTTTTTGTACAACTTCATATAAATAGCTGTAAGTCTTGATAGAAGAAGCATACACACATATTTACGGCGTTAACTTATACAATTCAAGATCCCCGTGCTGGGCAAACAGGTTTTGAAGCTGTTTGAGCTAAGATTTTCAAGTTATTCACATAATGAAAACCTATACTTTGTTTCGGACGAGTTCCCCATTCAAATGCATGTAATCGTAGGAAACGCACTGTCTTGACGAAATAAAGCGTTTTTGTACAACTTCATATAAATAGTTGTAAGTCTTGATAGAAGAAGCATACACACATATTTAAGGCGTTATCTTATACAGTTCAAGATCCCCGTGCTGGGCAAACAGGTTTTGAAGCTGTTTGAGCTAAGATTTTCAAGTTATTCACATAATGAAAACCTATACTTTGTTTCGGGCGAGTTCCCCATTCAAATGCATGTAATCGTAGGAAACGCACTGTCTTGACGAAATAAAGCGTTTTTGTACAACTTCATATAAATAGCTGTAAGTCTTGATAGAAGAAGCATACACACATATTTACGGCGTTATCTTGTACAGTTCAAGATCCCCGTGCTGGGCAAACAGGTTTTGAAGCTGTTTGAGCCAAGATTTTCAAGTTATTCACATAATGAAAACCTATACTTTGTTTCGGACGAGTTCCCCATTCAAATGCATGTAATCGTAGGAAACGCACTGTCTTGACGAAATAAAGCGTTTTTGTACAACTTCATATAAATAGCTGTAAGTCTTGATAGAAGAAGCATACACACATATTTAAGGCGTTATCTTATACAGTTCAAGATCCCCGTGCTGGACAAACAGGTTTTGAAGCTGTTTGAGCCAAGATTTTAAAGTTATTCACATAATGAAAACCTATACTTTGTTTCGGACGAGTCCCCCATTAAAATGCATGTAAACGTAGGAAACGCACTGTCTTGACGAAATAAAGCGTTTTTGTACAACTTCATATAAATAGCTGTAAGTCTTGATAGAAGAAGCATACACACATATTTAAGGCGTTATCTTATACAGTTCAAGATCCCCGTGCTGGGCAAACAGGTTTTGAAGCTGTTTGAGCTAAGATTTTCAAGTTATTCACATAATGAAAACCTATACTTTGTTTCGGACGAGTTCCCCATTCAAATGCATGTAATCGTAGGAAACGCACTGTCTTGACGAAATAAAGCGTTTTTGTACAACTTCATAGAAATAGCTGTAAGTCTTGATAGAAGAAGCATACACACATATTTAAGGCGTTATCTTATACAGTTCAAGATCCCCGTGCTGGGCAAACAGGTTTTGAAGCTGTTTGAGCTAAGATTTTCAAGTTATTCACATAATGAAAACCTATACTTTGTTTCGGACGAGTTCCCCATTCAAATGCATGTAATCGTAGGAAACGCACTGTCTTGACGAAATAAAGCGTTTTTGTACAACTTCATATAAATAGCTGTAAGTCTTGATAGAAGAAGCATACACACATATTTAAGGCGTTATCTTATACAGTTCAAGATCCCCGTGCTGGACAAACAGGTTTTGAAGCTGTTTGAGCCAAGATTTTCAAGTTATTCACATAATGAAAACCTATACTTTGTTTCGGACGAGTTCCCCATTCAAATGCATGTAATAGTAGGAAACGCACTGTCTTGACGAAATAAAGCGTTTTTGTACAACTTCATAGAAATAGCTGTAAGTCTTGATAGAAGAAGCATACACACATATTTAAGGCGTTATCTTATACAGTTCAAGATCCCCGTGCTGGGCAAACAGGTTTTGAAGCTGTTTGAGCTAAGATTTTCAAGTTATTCACATAATGAAAACCTATACTTTGTTTCGGGCGAGTTCCCCATTCAAATGCATGTAATCGTAGGACACGCACTGTCTTGACGAAATAAAGCGTTTTTGTACAACTTCATATAAATAGCTGTAAGTTTTGATAGACGACTCAGACACACATATTTTCGGCGTTATCTTATACAGTTCAAGATCCCCGTGCTGGGCAAACAGGTTTTGAAGCTGTTTGAGCTAAGATTTTCAAGTTATTCACATAATGAAAACCTATACTTTGTTTCGGGCGAGTTCCCCATTCAAATCATGTAATCGTAGGAAACGCACTGTCTTGACGAAATAAAGCGTTTTTGTACAACTTCAAATAAATAGCTGTAAGTTTTGATAGACGACTCAGACACACATATTTAAGACGTTATCTTATACAGTTCAAGATCCCCGTGCTGGGCAAAAAGGTTTTGAAGCTGTTTGAGCAAAGATTTTCAAGTTATTCACATAATGAAAACTTATACTTTGTTTCGGACGAGTTCCCCATTCAAATGCATGTAATCGTAGGAAACGCACTGTCTTGACGAAATAAAGCGTTTTTGTACAACTTCATAAAAATAGCTGTACGTCTTAATAGAAGAAGCATACACACATATTATTCACATAATGAAAACCTATACTTTGTTTCGGCAAAATTCCCCCATTCAAATGCATGTAATCGTAGGAAAGGCACTGTCTTGACAAAATAAAGCGTTTTTGTACAACTTCATATAAATAGCTGTAAGTCTTGATAGAAGAAGCATACACACATATATGCGGCTTTCTCTTATACAATTCAAGATCCCCGTGTTGGGAAAACAGGTTTTGAAGCTGTTTGAGCCAAGATTTTCAAGTTATTCACATAATGAAAACCTATACTTTGTTTCGGCAAAATTCCCCCATTCAAATGCATGTAATCGTGGGAAACGCACTGTCTTGACGAAATAAAGCGTTTTTGTACATCTTCATAAAAATAGCTGTACGTCTTAATAGAAGAAGCATACACACATATTATTCACATAATGAAAACCTATACTTTGTTTCGGGCGCATTCCCCCATTCAAATGCATGTAATCGTGGGAAAAGCACTGTCTTGACGAAATAAAGCGTTTTGGTACAACTTCATAAAAATAGCTGTAAGTCTTGATAGAAGTGTCAGACACACATATTTACGGCGTTATCTTATACAATTCAAGATCCCCGTGCTGGGCAAACAGGTTTTGAAGCTGTTTGAGCCAAGATTTTCAAGTTATTCACATAATGAAAACCTATACTTTGTTTTGGGCAAAATTCCCCCATTCAAATGCATGTAATCGTAGGAAACGCACTGTCTTGACGAAATAACGCGTTTTTGTACAACTTCATAAAAATAGCTGTAAGTCTTGATAGAAGTGTCAGACACACATATTTACGGCGTTATCTTATACAATTCAAGATCCCCGTGCTGGGCAAACAGGTTTTGAAGCTGTTTGAGCCAAGATTTTCAAGTTATTCACATAATGAAAACCTATACTTTGTTTTGGGCGCATTCCCCAATTCAAATGCATGTAATCGTAGGACACGCACTGTCTTGACGAAATAAAGCGTTTTTGTACAACTTCATATAAATAGCTGTAAGTGTTTATAGAAGAAGCATACACACATATTTACGGCGTTATCTTATACAATTCAATATCCCCGTGCTGGGCAAACAGGTTTTGAAGCTGTTTGAGCCAAGATTTTCAAGTTATTCACATAATGAAAACCTATACTTTGTTTTGGGCGTATTCCCCCATTCAAATGCATGTAATCGTAGGAAACGCACTGTCTTGACGAAATAAAGCGTTTTTGTACAACTTCATAAAAATAGCTGTAAGTCTTGATAGAAGAAGCATACACACATATTTACGGACTTATCTTATACAGTTCATGATCCCCGTGCTGGGCAAACAGGTTTTGAAGCTGTTTGAGCCAAGATTTTCAAGTTATTCACATAATGAAAAGCTATACTTTGTTTCGGGCGCATTCCCCCATTCAAATGCATGTAATCGTGGGAAACGCACTGTCTTGACGAAATAAAGCATTTTGGTACAACTTCATATAAATAGCTGTAAGTGTTGATAGAAGAAGCATACACACATATTTACGGCGTTATCTTATACAATTCAAGATCCCCGTGCTGGGCAAACAGGTTTTGAAGCTGTTTGAGCCAAGATTTTCAAGTTATTTACATAATGAAAACCTAAACTTTGTTTCGGCAAAATTCCCCCAATCAAATGCATGTAATCGTAGGAAAGGCACTGTCTTGACGAAATAAAGCGTTTTTGTACAACTTGATAAAAATAGCTGTACGTCTTAATAGAAGAAGCATACACACATATTATTCACATAATGAAAACCTATACTTTGTTTCGGGCGCATTCCCCCATTCAAATGCATGTAATCGTAGGAAACGCACTGTCTTGACGAAATAAAGCGTTTTTGTACAACTTCATATAAATAGCTGTAAGTCTTGATAGAAGAAGCATACACACATATATGCGGCTTTCTCTTATACAATTCAAGATCCCCGTGCTGGGAAAACAGGTTTTGAAGCTGTTTGAGCCAAGATTTTCAAGTTATTCACATAATGAAAACCTATACTTTGTTTCGGGCGCATTCCCCCATTCAAATGCATGTAATCGTGGGAAACGCACTGTCTTGACGAAATAAAGCGTTTTTGTACAACTTCATAAAAATAGCTGTAAGTCTTGATAGAAGTGTCAGACACACATATTTACGGCGTTATCTTATACAATTCAAGATCCCCGTGCTGGGCAAACAGGTTTTGAAGCTGTTTGAGCCAAGATTTTCAAGTTATTCACATAATGAAAACCTATACTTTGTTTTGGGCGTATTCCCCCATTCAAATGCATGTAATCGTAGGAAACGCACTGTCTTGACGAAATAAAGCGTTTTTGTACAACTTCATATAAATAGCTGTAAGTGTTGATAGAAGAAGCATACACACATATTTACGGCGTTATCTTATACAATTCAAGATCCCCGTGCTGGGCAAACAGGTTTTGAAGCTGTTTGAGCCAAGATTTTCAAGTTATTTACATAATGAAAACCTATACTTTGTTTCGGCAAAATTCCCCCATTCAAATGCATGTAATCGTAGGATACGCACTGTCTTGACGAAATAAAGAGTTTTTGTACAACTTCATAAAAATAGCTGTAAGTCTTGATAGAAGAGTCAGACACACATATTTACGGCGTTATCTTATACAATTCAAGATCCCCGTGCTGGGCAAACAGGTTTTGAAGCTGTTTGAGCCAAGATTTTCAAGTTATTCACATAATGAAAAGCTATACTTTGTTTCGGGCGCATTCCCCCATTCAAATGCATGTAATCGTAGGACACTCACTGTCTTGACGATATAAAGCTTTTTTGTACAACTTCATAGAAATAGCTGTACGTCTTAATAGAAGAAGCATACACACATATTATTCACATAATGAAAACCTATACTTTGTTTCGGGCGCATTCCCCCATTCAAATGCATGTAATTGTGGGAAACGCACTGTCTTGACGAAATAAAGCGTTTTTGTACAACTTCATAAAAATAGCTGTAAGTCTTGATAGAAGTGTCAGACACACATATTTACGGCGTTATCTTATACAATTCAAGATCCCCGTGCTGGGCAAACAGGTTTTGAAGCTGTTTGAGCCAATATTTTCAAGTTATTTACTTAATGAAAACCTATACTTTGTTTCGGCAAAATTCCCCCATTCAAATGCATGTAATCGTAGGACACGCACTGTCTTGACGAAATAAAGCGTTTTTGTACAACTTCATATAAATAGCTGTAAGTCTTGATAGAAGAAGCATACACACATATTTGTGGCTTTCTCTTATACAATTCAAGATCCCCGTGCTGGGCAAACAGGTTTTGAAGCTGTTTGAGCCAAGATTTTCAAGTTATTCACATAATGAAAACCTATACTTTGTTTCGGGCGCATTCCCCCCATTAAAATGCTTGTAATCGTAGGAAACGCACTGTCTTGACGAAATAAAGCGTTTTTGTACAACTTCATAAAAATAGCTGTAAGTCTTGATAGAAGACTCAGACACACATATTTACGGACTTATCTTATACAATTCATGATCCCCGTGCTGGGCAAACAGGTTTTGAAGCTGTTTGAGCCAAGATTTTCAAGTTATTCACATAATGAAAACCTATACTTTGTTTTGGGCGTATTCCCCCATTCAAATGCATGTAATCGTAGGAAACGCACTGTCTTGACGAAATAAAGCGTTTTTGTACAACTTCATATAAATAGCTGTAAGTGTTGATAGAAGAAGGATACACACATATTTACGGCGTTATCTTATACAATTCAAGATCCCCGTGCTGGGCAAACAGGTTTTGAAGCTGTTTGAGCCAAGATTTTCAAGTTATTTACATAATGAAAACCTATACTTTGTTTCGGCAAAATTCCCCCAATCAAATGCATGTAATCGTAGGAAACGCACTGTCTTGACAAAATAAAGCGTTTTTGTACAACTTCATAAAAATAGCTGTACGTCTTAATAGAAGAAGCATACACACATATTATTCACATAATGAAAACCTATACTTTGTTTCGGGCGCATTCCCCCATTCAAATGCATGTAATCGTAGGAAAGGCACTGTCTTGACGAAATAAAGCGTTTTTGTACAACTTCTTATAAATAGCTGTAAGTCTTGATAGAAGAAGCATAAACACATATTTACGGCGTTATCTTATACAATTCAAGATTCCCGTGCTGGGCAAACAGGTTTTGAAGCTGTTTGAGCCAAGATTTTCAAGTTATTCACATAATGAAAACCTATACTTTGTTTCGGCAAAATTTCCCCATTCAAATGCATGTAATCGTAGGACACGCACTGTCTTGACGAAATAAAGCGTTTTTGTACAACTTCATAAAAATAGCTGTAAGTCTTAATAGAAGAAGCATACACACATATTATTCACATAATGAAAACCTATACTTTGTTTCGGGCGCATTCCCCCATTCAAATGGATGTAATCGTAGGAAACGCACTGTCTTGACGAAATAAAGCGTTTTTGTACAACTTCATATAAATAGCTGTAAGTCTTGATAGAAGAAGCATACACACATATATGCGGCTTTCTCTTATACAATTCAAGATCCCCGTGCTGGGAAAACAGGTTTTGAAGCTGTTTGAGCCAAGATTTTCAAGTTATTCACATAATGAAAACCTATACTTTGTTTCGGCAAAAATCCCCCATTCAAATGCATGTAATCGTAGGAAACGCACTGTCTTGACGAAATAAAGCGTTTTTGTACAACTTCAAAAAAATAGCTGTAAGTCTTGATAGAAGAGTCAGACACACATATTTACGGCGTTATCTTATACAATTCAAGATCCCCGTGCTGGGCAAACAGGTTTTGAAGCTGTTTGAGCCAAGATTTTCAAGTTATTCACATAATGAAAACCTATACTTTGTTTCGGCAAAATTCCCCCATTCAAATGCATGTAATCGAAGGACACGCACTGTCTTGACGAAATAAAGCGTTTTTGTACAACTTCATAAAAATAGCTGTACGTCTTAATAGAAGAAGCATACACACATATTATTCACATAATGAAAACCTATACTTTGTTTCGGGCGCATTCCCCCATTCAAATGCATGTAATCGTAGTCAAGGCACTGTCTTGACGAAATAAAGCGTTTTTATACAACTTCATATAAATAGCTGTAATTCTTGATAGAAGAAGCATACACACATATATGCGGCTTTCTCTTATACAATTCAAGATCCCCGTGCTGGGAAAACAGGTTTTGAAGCTGTTTGTGCCAAGATTTTCAAGTTATTCACATAATGAAAACCTATACTTTGTTTCGGCAAAATTCCCCCATTCAAATGCATGTAATCGTGGGAAACGCACTGTCTTGACGAAATAAAGCGTTTTTGTACAACTTCATAAAAATAGCTGTAAGTCTTGATAGAAGAGTCAGACACACATATTTACGGCGTTATCTTATACAATTCAAGATCCCCGTGCTGGGCAAACAGGTTTTGAAGCTGTTTGAGCCAAGATTTTCAAGTTATTCACATAATGAAAACCTATACTTTGTTTTGGGCGTATTCCCCCATTCAAATGCATGTAATCGTAGGAAACGCACTGTCTTGACGAACTAAAGCGTTTTTGTACAACTTCATAAAAATAGCTGTAAGTCTTGATAGAAGTGTCAGACACACATATTTACGGCGTTATCTTATACAATTCAAGATCCCCGTGCTGGGCAAACAGGTTTTGAAGCTGTTTGAGCTAAGATTTTCAAGTTATTCACATAATGAAAACCTATACTTTGTTTCGGAATAATTCCCCCACAGCATGTAATCGAAGGACACGCACTGTCTTGACGAAATAAAGCGTTTTTGTACAACTTCATAAAAATAGCTGTAAGTCTTGATAGAAGTGTCAGACACACATGTTTACGGCGTTATCTTATACAATTCAAGATCCCCGTGCTGGGCAAACAGGGTTTGAAGCTGTTTGAGCCAAGATTTTCAAGTTATTTACATAATGAAAACCTATACTTTGTTTCGGCAAAATTCCCCCATTCAAATGCATGTAATCGTCGGAAACGCACTGTCTTGACGAAATAAAGCGTTTTTGTACAACTTCATAAAAATAGCTGTAAGTCTTGATAGAAGAGTCAGACACACATATCTACGGCGTTATCTTATACAATTCAAGATCCCCGTGCTTGGCAAACAGGTTTTGAAGCTGTTTGAGCTAAGATTTTCAAGTTATTCACATAATGAAAACCTATACTTTGTTTTGGGCGTATTCCCCCATTCAAATGCATGTAATCGTAGGAAACGCACTGTCTTGACGAAATAAAGCATTTTTGTACAACTTCATAGAAATAGCTGTAAGTCTTGATAGAAGAGTCAGACACACATATTTACGGCGTTATCTTATACAATTCAAGATCCCCGTGCTGGGCAAACAGGTTTTGAAGCTGTTTGAGCCAAGATTTTCAAGTTATTCACATAATGAAAACCTATACTTTGTTTCGGCAAAATTCCCCCATTCAAATGCATGTAATCGAAGGACACGCACTGTCTTGACGAAATAAAGCGTTTTTGTACAACTTCATAAAAATAGCTGTACGTCTTAATAGAAGAAGCATACACACATATTATTCACATAATGAAAACCTATACTTTGTTTCGGGCGCATTCCCCCATTCAAATGCATGTAATCGTAGTCAAGGCACTGTCTTGACGAAATAAAGCGTTTTTATACAACTTCATATAAATAGCTGTAAGTCTTGATAGAAGAAGCATACACACATATATGCGGCTTTCTCTTATACAATTCAAGATCCCCGTGCTGGGAAAACAGGTTTTGAAGCTGTTTGAGCCAAGATTTTCAAGTTATTCACATAATGAAAACCTATACTTTGTTTCGGCAAAATTCCCCCATTCAAATGCATGTAATCGTGGGAAACGCACTGTCTTGACGAAATAAAGCGTTTTTGTACAACTTCATAAAAATAGCTGTAAGTCTTGATAGAAGAGTCAGACACACATATTTACGGCGTTATCTTATACAATTCAAGATCCCCGTGCTGGGCAAACAGGTTTTGAAGCTGTTTGAGCCAAGATTTTCAAGTTATTCACATAATGAAAACCTATACTTTGTTTTGGGCGTATTCCCCCATTCAAATGCATGTAATCGTAGGAAACGCACTGTCTTGACGAAATAAAGCGTTTTTGTACAACTTCATAAAAATAGCTGTAAGTCTTGATAGAAGTGTCAGACACACATATTTACGGCGTTATCTTATACAATTCAAGATCCCCGTGCTGGGCAAACAGGTTTTGAAGCTGTTTGAGCTAAGATTTTCAAGTTATTCACATAATGAAAACCTATACTTTGTTTCGGAAAAATTCCCCCACAGCATGTAATCGAAGGACACACACTGTCTTGACGAAATAAAGCGTTTTTGTACAACTTCTTATAAATAGCTGTAAGTGTTGATAGAAGAAGCATACACACATATTTACGGCGTTATCTTATACAATTCAAGATCCCCGTGCTGGGCAAACAGGTTTTGAAGCTGTTTGAGCCAAGATTTTCAAGTTATTCACATAATGAAAAGCTATACTTTGTTTCGGCAAAATTCCCCCATTCAAATGCATGTAATCGTAGGAAAGGCACTGTCTTGACGAAATAAAGCGTTTTTGTACAACTTCATATAAATAGCTGTAAGTCTTGATAGAAGAAGCATACACACATATATGCGGCTTTCTCTTATACAATTCAAGATCCCCGTGCTGGGAAAAAAGGTTTTGAAGCTGTTTGAGCCAAGATTTTCAAGTTATTCACATAATGAAAACCTATACTTTGTTTCGGGCGCATTCCCCCATTCAAATGCATGTAATCTTGGGAAACGCACTGTCTTGACGAAATAAAGCGTTTTTGTACAACTTCATAAAAATAGCTGTAAGTCTTGATAGAAGTGTCAGACACACATATTTACGGCGTTATCTTATACAATTCAAGATCCCCGTGCTGGGCAAACAGGTTTTGAAGCTGTTTGAGCCAAGATTTTCAAGTTATTCACATAATGAAAAGCTATACTTTGTTTCGGGCGCATTCCCCCCATTAAAATGCTTGTAATCGTAGGAAACGCACTGTCTTGACGAAATAAAGCGTTTTTGTACAACTTCATAAAAATAGCTGTAAGTCTTGATAGAAGAAGCATACACACATATTTACGGACTTATCTTATACAATTCATGATCCCCGTGCTGGGCAAACAGGTTTTGAAGCTGTTTGAGCCAAGATTTTCAAGTTATTACATAATGAAAACCTATACTTTGTTTTGGGCGTATTCCCCCATTCAAATGCATGTAATCGTAGGAAACGCACTGTCTTGACGAAATAAAGCGTTTTTGTACAACTTCATAAAAATAGCTGTACGTCTTAATAGAAGAAGCATACACACATATTATTCACATAATGAAAACCTATACTTTGTTTCGGGCGCATTCCCCCATTCAAATGCATGTAATCGTAGTCAAGGCACTGTCTTGACGAAATAAAGCGTTTTTATACAACTTCATATAAATAGCTGTAATTCTTGATAGAAGAAGCATACACACATATATGCGGCTTTCTCTTATACAATTCAAGATCCCCGTGCTGGGAAAACAGGTTTTGAAGCTGTTTGTGCCAAGATTTTCAAGTTATTCACATAATGAAAACCTATACTTTGTTTCGGCAAAATTCCCCCATTCAAATGCATGTAATCGTGGGAAACGCACTGTCTTGACGAAATAAAGCGTTTTTGTACAACTTCATAAAAATAGCTGTAAGTCTTGATAGAAGAGTCAGACACACATATTTACGGCGTTATCTTATACAATTCAAGATCCCCGTGCTGGGCAAACAGGTTTTGAAGCTGTTTGAGCCAAGATTTTCAAGTTATTCACATAATGAAAACCTATACTTTGTTTTGGGCGTATTCCCCCATTCAAATGCATGTAATCGTAGGAAACGCACTGTCTTGACGAACTAAAGCGTTTTTGTACAACTTCATAAAAATAGCTGTAAGTCTTGATAGAAGTGTCAGACACACATATTTACGGCGTTATCTTATACAATTCAAGATCCCCGTGCTGGGCAAACAGGTTTTGAAGCTGTTTGAGCTAAGATTTTCAAGTTATTCACATAATGAAAACCTATACTTTGTTTCGGAAAAATTCCCCCACAGCATGTAATCGAAGGACACACACTGTCTTGACGAAATAAAGCGTTTTTGTACAACTTCTTATAAATAGCTGTAAGTGTTGATAGAAGAAGCATACACACATATTTACGGCGTTATCTTATACAATTCAAGATCCCCGTGCTGGGCAAACAGGTTTTGAAGCTGTTTGAGCCAAGATTTTCAAGTTATTCACATAATGAAAAGCTATACTTTGTTTCGGCAAAATTCCCCCATTCAAATGCATGTAATCGTAGGAAAGGCACTGTCTTGACGAAATAAAGCGTTTTTGTACAACTTCATATAAATAGCTGTAAGTCTTGATAGAAGAAGCATACACACATATATGCGGCTTTCTCTTATACAATTCAAGATCCCCGTGCTGGGAAAACAGGTTTTGAAGCTGTTTGAGCCAAGATTTTCAAGTTATTCACATAATGAAAACCTATACTTTGTTTCGGGCGCATTCCCCCATTCAAATGCATGTAATCTTGGGAAACGCACTGTCTTGACGAAATAAAGCGTTTTTGTACAACTTCATAAAAATAGCTGTAAGTCTTGATAGAAGTGTCAGACACACATATTTACGGCGTTATCTTATACAATTCAAGATCCCCGTGCTGGGCAAACAGGTTTTGAAGCTGTTTGAGCCAAGATTTTCAAGTTATTCACATAATGAAAAGCTATACTTTGTTTCGGGCGCATTCCCCCCATTAAAATGCTTGTAATCGTAGGAAACGCACTGTCTTGACGAAATAAAGCGTTTTTGTACAACTTCATAAAAATAGCTGTAAGTCTTGATAGAAGAAGCATACACACATATTTACGGACTTATCTTATACAATTCATGATCCCCGTGCTGGGCAAACAGGTTTTGAAGCTGTTTGAGCCAAGATTTTCAAGTTATTACATAATGAAAACCTATACTTTGTTTTGGGCGTATTCCCCCATTCAAATGCATGTAATCGTAGGAAACGCACTGTCTTGACGAAATAAAGCGTTTTTGTACAACTTCATAAAAATAGCTGTACGTCTTAATAGAAGAAGCATACACACATATTATTCACATAATGAAAACCTATACTTTGTTTCGGGCGCATTCCCCCATTCAAATGCATGTAATCGTAGTCAAGGCACTGTCTTGACGAAATAAAGCGTTTTTATACAACTTCATATAAATAGCTGTAATTCTTGATAGAAGAAGCATACACACATATATGCGGCTTTCTCTTATACAATTCAAGATCCCCGTGCTGGGAAAACAGGTTTTGAAGCTGTTTGTGCCAAGATTTTCAAGTTATTCACATAATGAAAACCTATACTTTGTTTCGGCAAAATTCCCCCATTCAAATGCATGTAATCGTGGGAAACGCACTGTCTTGACGAAATAAAGCGTTTTTGTACAACTTCATAAAAATAGCTGTAAGTCTTGATAGAAGAGTCAGACACACATATTTACGGCGTTATCTTATACAATTCAAGATCCCCGTGCTGGGCAAACAGGTTTTGAAGCTGTTTGAGCCAAGATTTTCAAGTTATTCACATAATGAAAACCTATACTTTGTTTTGGGCGTATTCCCCCATTCAAATGCATGTAATCGTAGGAAACGCACTGTCTTGACGAACTAAAGCGTTTTTGTACAACTTCATAAAAATAGCTGTAAGTCTTGATAGAAGTGTCAGACACACATATTTACGGCGTTATCTTATACAATTCAAGATCCCCGTGCTGGGCAAACAGGTTTTGAAGCTGTTTGAGCTAAGATTTTCAAGTTATTCACATAATGAAAACCTATACTTTGTTTCGGAATAATTCCCCCACAGCATGTAATCGAAGGACACGCACTGTCTTGACGAAATAAAGCGTTTTTGTACAACTTCATAAAAATAGCTGTAAGTCTTGATAGAAGTGTCAGACACACATGTTTACGGCGTTATCTTATACAATTCAAGATCCCCGTGCTGGGCAAACAGGGTTTGAAGCTGTTTGAGCCAAGATTTTCAAGTTATTTACATAATGAAAACCTATACTTTGTTTCGGCAAAATTCCCCCATTCAAATGCATGTAATCGTCGGAAACGCACTGTCTTGACGAAATAAAGCGTTTTTGTACAACTTCATAAAAATAGCTGTAAGTCTTGATAGAAGAGTCAGACACACATATCTACGGCGTTATCTTATACAATTCAAGATCCCCGTGCTTGGCAAACAGGTTTTGAAGCTGTTTGAGCCAAGATTTTCAAGTTATTCACATAATGAAAACCTATACTTTGTTTTGGGCGTATTCCCCCATTCAAATGCATGTAATCGTAGGAAACGCACTGTCTTGACGAAATAAAGCATTTTTGTACAACTTCATAGAAATAGCTGTAAGTCTTGATAGAAGAGTCAGACACACATATTTACGGCGTTATCTTATACAATTCAAGATCCCCGTGCTGGGCAAACAGGTTTTGAAGCTGTTTGAGCCAAGATTTTCAAGTTATTCACATAATGAAAACCTATACTTTGTTTCGGCAAAATTCCCCCATTCAAATGCATGTAATCGAAGGACACGCACTGTCTTGACGAAATAAAGCGTTTTTGTACAACTTCATAAAAATAGCTGTACGTCTTAATAGAAGAAGCATACACACATATTATTCACATAATGAAAACCTATACTTTGTTTCGGGCGCATTCCCCCATTCAAATGCATGTAATCGTAGTCAAGGCACTGTCTTGACGAAATAAAGCGTTTTTATACAACTTCATATAAATAGCTGTAAGTCTTGATAGAAGAAGCATACACACATATATGCGGCTTTCTCTTATACAATTCAAGATCCCCGTGCTGGGAAAACAGGTTTTGAAGCTGTTTGAGCCAAGATTTTCAAGTTATTCACATAATGAAAACCTATACTTTGTTTCGGCAAAATTCCCCCATTCAAATGCATGTAATCGTGGGAAACGCACTGTCTTGACGAAATAAAGCGTTTTTGTACAACTTCATAAAAATAGCTGTAAGTCTTGATAGAAGAGTCAGACACACATATTTACGGCGTTATCTTATACAATTCAAGATCCCCGTGCTGGGCAAACAGGTTTTGAAGCTGTTTGAGCCAAGATTTTCAAGTTATTCACATAATGAAAACCTATACTTTGTTTTGGGCGTATTCCCCCATTCAAATGCATGTAATCGTAGGAAACGCACTGTCTTGACGAAATAAAGCGTTTTTGTACAACTTCATAAAAATAGCTGTAAGTCTTGATAGAAGTGTCAGACACACATATTTACGGCGTTATCTTATACAATTCAAGATCCCCGTGCTGGGCAAACAGGTTTTGAAGCTGTTTGAGCTAAGATTTTCAAGTTATTCACATAATGAAAACCTATACTTTGTTTCGGAAAAATTCCCCCACAGCATGTAATCGAAGGACACACACTGTCTTGACGAAATAAAGCGTTTTTGTACAACTTCTTATAAATAGCTGTAAGTGTTGATAGAAGAAGCATACACACATATTTACGGCGTTATCTTATACAATTCAAGATCCCCGTGCTGGGCAAACAGGTTTTGAAGCTGTTTGAGCCAAGATTTTCAAGTTATTCACATAATGAAAAGCTATACTTTGTTTCGGCAAAATTCCCCCATTCAAATGCATGTAATCGTAGGAAAGGCACTGTCTTGACGAAATAAAGCGTTTTTGTACAACTTCATATAAATAGCTGTAAGTCTTGATAGAAGAAGCATACACACATATATGCGGCTTTCTCTTATACAATTCAAGATCCCCGTGCTGGGAAAACAGGTTTTGAAGCTGTTTGAGCCAAGATTTTCAAGTTATTCACATAATGAAAACCTATACTTTGTTTCGGGCGCATTCCCCCATTCAAATGCATGTAATCTTGGGAAACGCACTGTCTTGACGAAATAAAGCGTTTTTGTACAACTTCATAAAAATAGCTGTAAGTCTTGATAGAAGTGTCAGACACACATATTTACGGCGTTATCTTATACAATTCAAGATCCCCGTGCTGGGCAAACAGGTTTTGAAGCTGTTTGAGCCAAGATTTTCAAGTTATTTACTTAATGAAAACCTATACTTTCTTTCGGCAAAATTCCCCCATTCAAATGCATGTAATCGTAGGACACGCACTGTCTTGACGAAATAAAGCGTTTTTGTACAACTTCATATAAATAGCTGTAAGTCTTGATAGAAGAAGCATACACACATATTTGTGGCTTTCTCTTATACAATTCAAGATCCCCGTGCTGGGCAAACAGGTTTTGAAGCTGTTTGAGCCAAGATTTTCAAGTTATTCACATAATGAAAAGCTATACTTTGTTTCGGGCGCATTCCCCCCATTAAAATGCTTGTAATCGTAGGAAACGCACTGTCTTGACGAAATAAAGCGTTTTTGTACAACTTCATAAAAATAGCTGTAAGTCTTGATAGAAGAAGCATACACACATATTTACGGACTTATCTTATACAATTCATGATCCCCGTGCTGGGCAAACAGGTTTTGAAGCTGTTTGAGCCAAGATTTTCAAGTTATTACATAATGAAAACCTATACTTTGTTTTGGGCGTATTCCCCCATTCAAATGCATGTAATCGTAGGAAACGCACTGTCTTGACGAAATAAAGCGTTTTTGTACAACTTCATATAAATAGCTGTAAGTGTTGATAGAAGAAGGATACACACATATTTACGGCGTTATCTTATACAATTCAAGATCCCCGTGCTGGGCAAACAGGTTTTGAAGCTGTTTGAGCCAAGATTTTCAAGTTATTTACATAATGAAAACCTATACTTTGTTTCGGCAAAATTCCCCCAATCAAATGCATGTAATCGTAGGAAACGCACTGTCTTGACGAAATAAAGCGTTTTTGTACAACTTCATAAAAATAGCTGTACGTCTTAATAGAAGAAGCATACACACATATTATTCACATAATGAAAACCTATACTTTGTTTCGGGCGCATTCCCCCATTCAAATGCATGTAATCGTAGGAAAGGCACTGTCTTGACGAAATAAAGCGTTTTTGTACAACTTCTTATAAATAGCTGTAAGTCTTGATAGAAGAAGCATAAACACATATTTACGGCGTTATCTTATACAATTCAAGATTCCGTGCAGGGCAAACAGGTTTTGAAGCTGTTTGAGCCAAGATTTTCAAGTTATTCACATAATGAAAACCTATACTTTGTTTCGGCAAAATTCCCCCATTCAAATGCATGTAATCGTAGGACACGCACTGTCTTGACGAAATAAAGCGTTTTTGTACAACTTCATAAAAATAGCTGTACGTCTTAATAGAAGAAGCATACACACATATTATTCACATAATGAAAACCTATACTTTGTTTCGGGCGCATTCCCCCATTCAAATGCATGTAATCGTAGGAAACGCACTGTCTTGACGAAATAAAGCGTTTTTGTACAACTTCATAGAAATAGCTGTAAGTCTTGATAGAAGAAGCATACACACATATATGCGGCTTTCTCTTATACAATTCAAGATCCCCGTGCTGGGAAAACAGGTTTTGAAGCTGTTTGAGCCAAGATTTTCAAGTTATTCACATAATGAAAACCTATACTTTGTTTCGGCAAAAATCCCCCATTCAAATGCATGTAATCGTAGGAAACGCAGTGTCTTGACGAAATAAAGCGTTTTTGTACAACTTCATACAGCTATTTAGCTGTAAGTTTTGATAGACGACTCAGACACACATATTTAAGGCGTTATCTTATACAGTTCAAGATCCCCGTGCTAGACAAACAGGTTTTGAAGCTGTTTGAGCTAAGATTTTCAATTTATTCACATAATGAAAACCTATACTTTGTTTCGGACGAGTTCCCCATTCAAATGCATGTAATCGTAGGAAACACAATGTCTTGACGAAATAAAGCGTTTATACAACTTCATATAAATAGCTGTAAGTCTTGATAGAAGAAGCATACACACATATTTAAGGCGTTATCTTATACAGTTCAAGATCCCCGTGCTGGGCAAACAGGTTTTGAAGCTGTTTGAGCTAAGACTTTCAGGTTATTCACATAATGAAAACCTATTCTTTGTTTCGGGCGAGTTCCCCATTCAAATGCATGTAATCGTAGGAAACGCACTGTCTTGACGAAATAAAGCGTTTTTGTACAACTTCATATAAATAGCTGTAAGTCTTGATAGAAGAAGCATACACACATATTTGTGGCTTTCTCTTATACAATTCAAGATCCCCGTGCTGGGCAAAAAGGTTTTGAAGCTGTTTGAGCCAAGATTTTCAAGTTATTCACATAATGAAAACCTATACTTTGTTTCGGGCGCATTCCCCCATTAAAATTCTTGTAATCGTAGGAAACGCACTGTCTTGACAAAATAAAGCGTTTTTGTACAACTTCATATAAATACGTGTAAGTGTTGATAGAAGAAGCATACACACATATTTACGGCGTTATCTTATACAGTTCAAGATCCCCGTGCTGGGCAAACAGGTTTTGAAGCTGTTTGAGCCAAGATTTTCAAGTTATTTACATAATGAAAACCTATACTTTGTTTCGGCAAAATTCCCCCATTCAAGTGCATGTAATCGTAGGAAACGCACTGTCTTGACGAAATAAAGCGTTTTTGTACAACTTCATAGAAATAGCTGTAAGTCTTGATAGAAGAAGCATACACACATATTTGTGGCTTTCTCTTATACAATTCAAGATCCCCGTGCTGGGCAAACATGTTTTGAAGCTGTTTGAGCAAAGATTTCCAAGTTATTCACATAATGAAAACCTATACTTTGTTTCGGGCGAGTTCCCCATTCAAATGCATGTAATCGTAGGAAACGCACTGTCTTGATGAAATAAAGCGTTTTTGTACAACTTCATATAAATAGCTGTAAGTTTTGATAGACGACTCAGACACACATATTTAAGGCGTTATCTTATACAGTTCAAGATCCCCGTGCTGGACAAACAGGTTTTGAAGCTGTTTGAGCTAAGATTTTCAAGTTATTCACATAATGAAAACCTATACTTTGTTTCGGACGAGTTCCCCATTCAAATGCATGTAATCGTAGGAAACGCACTGTCTTGACGAAATAAAGCGTTTTTGTACAACTTCATATAAATAGCTGTAAGTCTTGATAGAAGAAGCATACACACATATTTAAGGCGTTATCTTATACAGTTCAAGATCCCCGTGCTGGGCAAACAGGTTTTGAAGCTGTTTGAGCTAAGATTTTCAAGTTATTCACATAATGAAAACCTATATTTTGTTTCGGACGAGTTCCCCATTCAAATGCATGTAATCGTAGGAAACGCACTGTCTTGACGAAATAAAGCGTTTTTGTACAACTTCATATAAATAGCTGTAAGTCTTGATAGAAGAAGCATACACACATATTTTCGGCGTTATCTTATACAGTTCAAGATCCCCGTGCTGGGCAAACAGGTTTTGAAGCTGTTTGAGCTAAGATTTCCAAGTTATTCACATAATGAAAACCTATACTTTGTTTCGGGCGAGCTCCCCATTCAAATGCATGTAATCCTAAGAAACGCACTGGCTTGACGAAAAAAAGCGTTTTTGTACAACTTCATATAAATAGCTGTAACTTTGGATAGAAGACTCAGACACACATATTTATGGCTTTATCTAATACACTTCTTTATCCCCGTGCTGGGCACACAGGTTTTGAAGCTGTTTGAGCTAAGATTTCCAAGTTATTCACATAATGAAAACCTATACTTTGTTTCGGGCGAGCTCCCCATTCAAATGCATGTAATCGTAAGAAACGCACTGGCTTGACGAAAAAAAGCGTTTTTGTACAACTTCATATAAATAGCTGTAACTTTGGATAGAAGACTCAGACACACATATTTATGGCTTTATCTAATAGACTTCTATATCCCCGTGCTGGGCACACAGGTTTTGAAGCTGTTTGAGCTAAGATTTTAAAGTTATTCACATAATGAAAACCTATACTTTGTTTCGGGCGAGCTCCCCATTCAAATGCATGTAATCGTAAGAAAAGCACTGGCTTGACGAAAAAAAGCATTTTTGTACAACTTCATATAAATAGCTGTAACTTTGGATAGAAGACTCAGACACACATATTTATGGCTTTATCTAATAGACTTCTATATCCCCGTGCTGGGCACACAGGTTTTGAAGCTGTTTGAGCTAAGATTTCCAAGTTATTCACATAATGAAAACCTATACTTTGTTTCGGGCGAGCTCCCCATTCAAATGCATGTAATCGTAAGAAACGCACTGGCTTGACGAAAAAAAGCGTTTTTGTACAACTTCATATAAATAGCTGTAACTTTGGATAGAAGAATCAGACACACATATTTATGGCTTTATCTAATAGACTTCTATATCCCCGTGCTGGGCACACAGGTTTTGAAGCTGTTTGAGCTAAGATTTTCAAGTTATTCACATAATGAAAACCTATACTTTGTTTCGGGCGAGCTCCCCATTCAAATGCATGTAATCGTAAGAAACGCACTGGCTTGACGAAAAAAAGCGTTTTTGTACAACTTCATATAAATAGCTGTAACTTTGGATAGAAGACTCAGACACACATATTTATGGCTTTATCTAATACACTTCTTTATCCCCGTGCTGGGCACACAGGTTTTGAAGCTGTTTGAGCTAAGATTTTAAAGTTATTCACATAATGAAAACCTATACTTTGTTTCGGGCGAGCTCCCCATTCAAATGCATGTAATCGTAAGAAACGCACTGGCTTGACGAAAAAAAGCGTTTTTGTACAACTTCATATAAATAGCTGTAACTTTGGATAGAAGACTCAGACACACATATTTATGGCTTTATCTAATAGACTTCTATATCCCCGTGCTGGGCACACAGGTTTTGAAGCTGTTTGAGCTAAGATTTCCAAGTTATTCACATAATGAAAACCTATACTTTGTTTCGGGCGAGCTCCCCATTCAAATGCATGTAATCGTAAGAAAGGCACTGGCTTGACGAAAAAAAGCGTTTTTGTACAACTTCATATAAATAGCTGTAACTTTGGATAGAAGACTCAGACACACATATTTATGGCTTTATCTAATAGACTTCTATATCCCCGTGCTGGGCACACAGGTTTTGAAGCTGTTTGAGCTAAGATTTCCAAGTTATTCACATAATGAAAACCTATACTTTGTTTCGGGCGAGCTCCCCATTCAAATGCATGTAATCGTAAGAAACGCACTGGCTTGACGAAAAAAAGCGTTTTTGTACAACTTCATATAAATAGCTGTAAGTCTTGATAGAAGAAGCATACACACATATTTACGGCGTTATCTTGTACAGTTCAAGATCCCCGTGCTGGGCAAACAGGTTTTGAAGCTGTTTGAGCTAAGATTTTAAAGTTATTCACATAATGAAAACCTATACTTTGTTTCGGGCGAGCTCCCCATTCAAATGCATGTAATCGTGAGAAACGCACTGGCATGACGAAAAAAAGCGTTTTTGTACAACTTCATATAAATAGCTGTAACTTTGGATAGAAGACTCAGACACACATATTTATGGCTTTATCTAATACACTTCTATATCCCCGTGCTGGGCAAACAGGTTTTGAAGCTGTCTGAGCTAAGATTTCCAAGTTATTCACATAATGAAAACCTATACTTTGTTTCGGGCGAGCTCCCCATTCAAATGCATGTAATCGTAAGAAACGCACTGGCTTGACGAAAAAAAGCGTTTTTGTACAACTTCATATAAATAGCTGTAACTTTGGATAGAAGACTCAGACACACATATTTATGGCTTTATCTAATACACTTCTTTATCCCCGTGCTGGGCACACAGGTTTTGAAGCTGTTTGAGCTAAGATTTCCAAGTTATTCACATAATGAAAACCTATACTTTGTTTCGGGCGAGCTCCCCATTCAAATGCATGTAATCGTAAGAAACGCACTGGCTTGACGAAAAAAAGCGTTTTTGTACAACTTCATATAAATAGCTGTAACTTTGGATAGAAGACTCAGACACACATATTTATGGCTTTATCTAATACACTTCTATATCCCCGTGCTGGGCACACAGGTTTTGAAGCTGTTTGAGCTAAGATTTTAAAGTTATTCACATAATGAAAACCTATACTTTGTTTCGGGCGAGCTCCCCATTCAAATGCATGTAATCGTAAGAAACGCACTGGCTTGACGAAAAAAAGCATTTTTGTACAACTTCATATAAATAGCTGTAACTTTGGATAGAAGACTCAGACACACATATTTATGGCTTTATCTAATACACTTCTTTATCCCCGTGCTGGGCACACAGGTTTTGAAGCTGTTTGAGCTAAGATTTTAAAGTTATTCACATAATGAAAACCTATACTTTGTTTCGGGCGAGCTCCCCATTCAAATGCATGTAATCGTAAGAAAAGCACTGGCTTGACGAAAAAAAGCATTTTTATACAACTTCATATAAATAGCTGTAACTTTGGATAGAAGACTCAGACACACATATTTATGGCTTTATCTAATACACTTCTTTATCCCCGTGCTGGGCACACAGGTTTTGAAGCTGTTTGAGCTAAGATTTTAAAGTTATTCACATAATGAAAACCTATACTTTGTTTCGGGCGCATTCCCCCATTCAAATGCATGTAATCGTAAGAAACGCACTGGCATGACGAAAAAAAGCGTTTTTGTACAACTTCATATAAATAGCTGTAACTTTGGATAGAAGACTCAGACACACATATTTATGGCTTTATCTAATACACTTCTATATCCCCGTGCTGGGCACACAGGTTTTGAAGCTGTCTGAGCTAAGATTTCCAAGTTATTCACATAATGAAAACCTATACTTTGTTTCGGGCGAGCTCCCCATTCAAATGCATGTAATCGTAAGAAACGCACTGGCTTGACGAAAAAAAGCGTTTTTGTACAACTTCATATAAATAGCTGTAACTTTGGATAGAAGACTCAGACACACATATTTATGGCTTTATCTAATACACTTCTTTATCCCCGTGCTGGGCACACAGGTTTTGAAGCTGTTTGAGCTAAGATTTCCAAGTTATTCACATAATGAAAACCTATACTTTGTTTCGGGCGAGCTCCCCATTCAAATGCATGTAATCGTAAGAAACGCACTGGCTTGACGAAAAAAAGCGTTTTTGTACAACTTCATATAAATAGCTGTAACTTTGGATAGAAGACTCAGACACACATATTTATGGCTTTATCTAATAGACTTCTATATCCCCGTGCTGGGCACACAGGTTTTGAAGCTGTTTGAGCTAAGATTTTCAAGTTATTCACATAATGAAAACCTATACTTTGTTTCGGGCGAGCTCCCCATTCAAATGCATGTAATCGTAAGAAACGCACTGGCTTGACGAAAAAAAGCATTTTTGTACAACTTCATATAAATAGCTGTAACTTTGGATAGAAGACTCAGACACACATATTTATGGCTTTATCTAATACACTTCTTTATCCCCGTGCTGGGCACACAGGTTTTGAAGCTCTTTGAGCTAAGATTTTAAAGTTATTCACATAATGAAAACCTATACTTTGTTTCGGGCGAGCTCCCCATTCAAATGCATGTAATCGTAAGAAAAGCACTGGCTTGACGAAAAAAAGCATTTTTATACAACTTCATATAAATAGCTGTAACTTTGGATAGAAGACTCAGACACACATATTTATGGCTTTATCTAATACACTTCTTTATCCCCGTGCTGGGCACACAGGTTTTGAAGCTGTTTGAGCTAAGATTTTAAAGTTATTCACATAATGAAAACCTATACTTTGTTTCGGGCGAGCTCCCCATTCAAATGCATGTAATCGTAAGAAAAGCACTGGCTTGACGAAAAAAAGCGTTTTTGTACAACTTCATATAAATAGCTGTAAGTTTTGATAGACGACTCAGACACACATATTTTCGGCGTTATCTTATACAGTTCAAGATCCCCGTGCTGGGCAAACAGGTTTTGAAGCTGTTTGAGCTAAGATTTCCAAGTTATTCACATAATGAAAACCTATACTTTGTTTCGGGCGAGCTCCCCATTCAAATGCATGTAATCGTAAGAAACGCACTGGCTTGACGAAAAAAAGCGTTTTTGTACAACTTCATATAAATAGCTGTAACTTTGGATAGAAGACTCAGACACACATATTTATGGCTTTATCTAATAGACTTCTATATCCCCGTGCTGGGCACACAGGTTTTGAAGCTGTTTGAGCTAAGATTTTAAAGTTATTCACATAATGAAAACCTATACTTTGTTTCGGGCGAGCTCCCCATTCAAATGCATGTAATCGTAAGAAAAGCACTGGCTTGACGAAAAAAAGCATTTTTGTACAACTTCATATAAATAGCTGTAACTTTGGATAGAAGACTCAGACACACATATTTATGGCTTTATCTAATAGACTTCTATATCCCCGTGCTGGGCACACAGGTTTTGAAGCTGTTTGAGCTAAGATTTCCAAGTTATTCACATAATGAAAACCTATACTTTGTTTCGGGCGAGCTCCCCATTCAAATGCATGTAATCGTAAGAAACGCACTGGCTTGACGAAAAAAAGCGTTTTTGTACAACTTCATATAAATAGCTGTAACTTTGGATAGAAGAATCAGACACACATATTTATGGCTTTATCTAATAGACGTCTATATCCCCGTGCTGGGCACACAGGTTTTGAAGCTGTTTGAGCTAAGATTTTCAAGTTATTCACATAATGAAAACCTATACTTTGTTTCGGGCGAGCTCCCCATTCAAATGCATGTAATCGTAAGAAACGCACTGGCTTGACGAAAAAAAGCGTTTTTGTACAACTTCATATAAATAGCTGTAACTTTGGATAGAAGACTCAGACACACATATTTATGGCTTTATCTAATAGACTTCTATATCCCCGTGCTGGGCACACAGGTTTTGAAGCTGTTTGAGCTAAGATTTTCAAGTTATTCACATAATGAAAACCTATACTTTGTTTCGGGCGAGCTCCCCATTCAAATGCATGTAATCGTAAGAAACGCACTGGCTTGACGAAAAAAAGCATTTTTGTACAACTTCATATAAATAGCTGTAACTTTGGATAGAAGACTCAGACACACATATTTATGGCTTTATCTAATACACTTCTTTATCCCCGTGCTGGGCACACAGGTTTTGAAGCTCTTTGAGCTAAGATTTTAAAGTTATTCACATAATGAAAACCTATACTTTGTTTCGGGCGAGCTCCCCATTCAAATGCATGTAATCGTAAGAAAAGCACTGGCTTGACGAAAAAAAGCATTTTTATACAACTTCATATAAATAGCTGTAACTTTGGATAGAAGACTCAGACACACATATTTATGGCTTTATCTAATACACTTCTTTATCCCCGTGCTGGGCACACAGGTTTTGAAGCTGTTTGAGCTAAGATTTTAAAGTTATTCACATAATGAAAACCTATACTTTGTTTCGGGCGAGCTCCCCATTCAAATGCATGTAATCGTAAGAAAAGCACTGGCTTGACGAAAAAAAGCGTTTTTGTACAACTTCATATAAATAGCTGTAAGTTTTGATAGACGACTCAGACACACATATTTTCGGCGTTATCTTATACAGTTCAAGATCCCCGTGCTGGGCAAACAGGTTTTGAAGCTGTTTGAGCTAAGATTTCCAAGTTATTCACATAATGAAAACCTATACTTTGTTTCGGGCGAGCTCCCCATTCAAATGCATGTAATCGTAAGAAACGCACTGGCTTGACGAAAAAAAGCGTTTTTGTACAACTTCATATAAATAGCTGTAACTTTGGATAGAAGACTCAGACACACATATTTATGGCTTTATCTAATAGACTTCTATATCCCCGTGCTGGGCACACAGGTTTTGAAGCTGTTTGAGCTAAGATTTTAAAGTTATTCACATAATGAAAACCTATACTTTGTTTCGGGCGAGCTCCCCATTCAAATGCATGTAATCGTAAGAAAAGCACTGGCTTGACGAAAAAAAGCATTTTTGTACAACTTCATATAAATAGCTGTAACTTTGGATAGAAGACTCAGACACACATATTTATGGCTTTATCTAATAGACTTCTATATCCCCGTGCTGGGCACACAGGTTTTGAAGCTGTTTGAGCTAAGATTTCCAAGTTATTCACATAATGAAAACCTATACTTTGTTTCGGGCGAGCTCCCCATTCAAATGCATGTAATCGTAAGAAACGCACTGGCTTGACGAAAAAAAGCGTTTTTGTACAACTTCATATAAATAGCTGTAACTTTGGATAGAAGAATCAGACACACATATTTATGGCTTTATCTAATAGACGTCTATATCCCCGTGCTGGGCACACAGGTTTTGAAGCTGTTTGAGCTAAGATTTTCAAGTTATTCACATAATGAAAACCTATACTTTGTTTCGGGCGAGCTCCCCATTCAAATGCATGTAATCGTAAGAAACGCACTGGCTTGACGAAAAAAAGCGTTTTTGTACAACTTCATATAAATAGCTGTAACTTTGGATAGAAGACTCAGACACACATATTTATGGCTTTATCTAATACACTTCTTTATCCCCGTGCTGGGCACACAGGTTTTGAAGCTGTTTGAGCTAAGATTTTAAAGTTATTCACATAATGAAAACCTATACTTTGTTTCGGGCGAGCTCCCCATTCAAATGCATGTAATCGTAAGAAACGCACTGGCTTGACGAAAAAAAGCGTTTTTGTACAACTTCATATAAATAGCTGTAACTTTGGATAGAAGACTCAGACACACATATTTATGGCTTTATCTAATACACTTCTATATCCCCGTGCTGGGCACACAGGTTTTGAAGCTGTTTGAGCTAAGATTTCCAAGTTATTCACATAATGAAAACCTATACTTTGTTTCGGGCGAGCTCCCCATTCAAATGCATGTAATCGTAAGAAAGGCACTGGCTTGACGAAAAAAAGCGTTTTTGTACAACTTCATATAAATAGCTGTAACTTTGGATAGAAGACTCAGACACACATATTTATGGCTTTATCTAATAGACTTCTATATCCCCGTGCTGGGCACACAGGTTTTGAAGCTGTTTGAGCTAAGATTTCCAAGTTATTCACATAATGAAAACCTATACTTTGTTTCGGGCGAGCTCCCCATTCAAATGCATGTAATCGTAAGAAACGCACTGGCTTGACGAAAAAAAGCGTTTTTGTACAACTTCATATAAATAGCTGTAACTTTGGATAGAAGACTCAGACACACATATTTATGGCTTTATCTAATACACTTCTTTATCCCCGTGCTGGGCACACAGGTTTTGAAGCTGTTTGAGCTAAGATTTCCAAGTTATTCACATAATGAAAACCTATACTTTGTTTCGGGCGAGCTCCCCATTCAAATGCATGTAATCGTAAGAAAGGCACTGGCTTGACGAAAAAAAGCGTTTTTGTACAACTTCATATAAATAGCTGTAACTTTGGATAGAAGACTCAGACACACATATTTATGGCTTTATCTAATAGACTTCTATATCCCCGTGCTGGGCACACAGGTTTTGAAGCTGTTTGAGCTAAGATTTCCAAGTTATTCACATAATGAAAACCTATACTTTGTTTCGGGCGAGCTCCCCATTCAAATGCATGTAATCGTAAGAAACGCACTGGCTTGACGAAAAAAAGCGTTTTTGTACAACTTCATATAAATAGCTGTAAGTCTTGATAGAAGAAGCATACACACATATTTACGGCGTTATCTTGTACAGTTCAAGATCCCCGTGCTGGGCAAACAGGTTTTGAAGCTGTTTGAGCTAAGATTTTAAAGTTATTCACATAATGAAAACCTATACTTTGTTTCGGGCGAGCTCCCCATTCAAATGCATGTAATCGTGAGAAACGCACTGGCATGACGAAAAAAAGCGTTTTTGTACAACTTCATATAAATAGCTGTAACTTTGGATAGAAGACTCAGACACACATATTTATGGCTTTATCTAATACACTTCTATATCCCCGTGCTGGGCAAACAGGTTTTGAAGCTGTCTGAGCTAAGATTTCCAAGTTATTCACATAATGAAAACCTATACTTTGTTTCGGGCGAGCTCCCCATTCAAATGCATGTAATCGTAAGAAACGCACTGGCTTGACGAAAAAAAGCGTTTTTGTACAACTTCATATAAATAGCTGTAACTTTGGATAGAAGACTCAGACACACATATTTATGGCTTTATCTAATACACTTCTTTATCCCCGTGCTGGGCACACAGGTTTTGAAGCTGTTTGAGCTAAGATTTCCAAGTTATTCACATAATGAAAACCTATACTTTGTTTCGGGCGAGCTCCCCATTCAAATGCATGTAATCGTAAGAAACGCACTGGCTTGACGAAAAAAAGCGTTTTTGTACAACTTCATATAAATAGCTGTAACTTTGGATAGAAGACTCAGACACACATATTTATGGCTTTATCTAATACACTTCTATATCCCCGTGCTGGGCACACAGGTTTTGAAGCTGTTTGAGCTAAGATTTTAAAGTTATTCACATAATGAAAACCTATACTTTGTTTCGGGCGAGCTCCCCATTCAAATGCATGTAATCGTAAGAAACGCACTGGCTTGACGAAAAAAAGCATTTTTGTACAACTTCATATAAATAGCTGTAACTTTGGATAGAAGACTCAGACACACATATTTATGGCTTTATCTAATACACTTCTTTATCCCCGTGCTGGGCACACAGGTTTTGAAGCTGTTTGAGCTAAGATTTTAAAGTTATTCACATAATGAAAACCTATACTTTGTTTCGGGCGAGCTCCCCATTCAAATGCATGTAATCGTAAGAAAAGCACTGGCTTGACGAAAAAAAGCATTTTTATACAACTTCATATAAATAGCTGTAACTTTGGATAGAAGACTCAGACACACATATTTATGGCTTTATCTAATACACTTCTTTATCCCCGTGCTGGGCACACAGGTTTTGAAGCTGTTTGAGCTAAGATTTTAAAGTTATTCACATAATGAAAACCTATACTTTGTTTCGGGCGCATTCCCCCATTCAAATGCATGTAATCGTAAGAAACGCACTGGCATGACGAAAAAAAGCGTTTTTGTACAACTTCATATAAATAGCTGTAACTTTGGATAGAAGACTCAGACACACATATTTATGGCTTTATCTAATACACTTCTATATCCCCGTGCTGGGCACACAGGTTTTGAAGCTGTCTGAGCTAAGATTTCCAAGTTATTCACATAATGAAAACCTATACTTTGTTTCGGGCGAGCTCCCCATTCAAATGCATGTAATCGTAAGAAACGCACTGGCTTGACGAAAAAAAGCGTTTTTGTACAACTTCATATAAATAGCTGTAACTTTGGATAGAAGACTCAGACACACATATTTATGGCTTTATCTAATAGACTTCTATATCCCCGTGCTGGGCACACAGGTTTTGAAGCTGTTTGAGCTAAGATTTTCAAGTTATTCACATAATGAAAACCTATACTTTGTTTCGGGCGAGCTCCCCATTCAAATGCATGTAATCGTAAGAAACGCACTGGCTTGACGAAAAAAAGCATTTTTGTACAACTTCATATAAATAGCTGTAACTTTGGATAGAAGACTCAGACACACATATTTATGGCTTTATCTAATACACTTCTTTATCCCCGTGCTGGGCACACAGGTTTTGAAGCTCTTTGAGCTAAGATTTTAAAGTTATTCACATAATGAAAACCTATACTTTGTTTCGGGCGAGCTCCCCATTCAAATGCATGTAATCGTAAGAAAAGCACTGGCTTGACGAAAAAAAGCATTTTTATACAACTTCATATAAATAGCTGTAACTTTGGATAGAAGACTCAGACACACATATTTATGGCTTTATCTAATACACTTCTTTATCCCCGTGCTGGGCACACAGGTTTTGAAGCTGTTTGAGCTAAGATTTTAAAGTTATTCACATAATGAAAACCTATACTTTGTTTCGGGCGAGCTCCCCATTCAAATGCATGTAATCGTAAGAAAAGCACTGGCTTGACGAAAAAAAGCGTTTTTGTACAACTTCATATAAATAGCTGTAAGTTTTGATAGACGACTCAGACACACATATTTTCGGCGTTATCTTATACAGTTCAAGATCCCCGTGCTGGGCAAACAGGTTTTGAAGCTGTTTGAGCTAAGATTTCCAAGTTATTCACATAATGAAAACCTATACTTTGTTTCGGGCGAGCTCCCCATTCAAATGCATGTAATCGTAAGAAACGCACTGGCTTGACGAAAAAAAGCGTTTTTGTACAACTTCATATAAATAGCTGTAACTTTGGATAGAAGACTCAGACACACATATTTATGGCTTTATCTAATAGACTTCTATATCCCCGTGCTGGGCACACAGGTTTTGAAGCTGTTTGAGCTAAGATTTTAAAGTTATTCACATAATGAAAACCTATACTTTGTTTCGGGCGAGCTCCCCATTCAAATGCATGTAATCGTAAGAAAAGCACTGGCTTGACGAAAAAAAGCATTTTTGTACAACTTCATATAAATAGCTGTAACTTTGGATAGAAGACTCAGACACACATATTTATGGCTTTATCTAATAGACTTCTATATCCCCGTGCTGGGCACACAGGTTTTGAAGCTGTTTGAGCTAAGATTTCCAAGTTATTCACATAATGAAAACCTATACTTTGTTTCGGGCGAGCTCCCCATTCAAATGCATGTAATCGTAAGAAACGCACTGGCTTGACGAAAAAAAGCGTTTTTGTACAACTTCATATAAATAGCTGTAACTTTGGATAGAAGAATCAGACACACATATTTATGGCTTTATCTAATAGACGTCTATATCCCCGTGCTGGGCACACAGGTTTTGAAGCTGTTTGAGCTAAGATTTTCAAGTTATTCACATAATGAAAACCTATACTTTGTTTCGGGCGAGCTCCCCATTCAAATGCATGTAATCGTAAGAAACGCACTGGCTTGACGAAAAAAAGCGTTTTTGTACAACTTCATATAAATAGCTGTAACTTTGGATAGAAGACTCAGACACACATATTTATGGCTTTATCTAATACACTTCTTTATCCCCGTGCTGGGCACACAGGTTTTGAAGCTGTTTGAGCTAAGATTTTAAAGTTATTCACATAATGAAAACCTATACTTTGTTTCGGGCGAGCTCCCCATTCAAATGCATGTAATCGTAAGAAACGCACTGGCTTGACGAAAAAAAGCGTTTTTGTACAACTTCATATAAATAGCTGTAACTTTGGATAGAAGACTCAGACACACATATTTATGGCTTTATCTAATACACTTCTATATCCCCGTGCTGGGCACACAGGTTTTGAAGCTGTTTGAGCTAAGATTTCCAAGTTATTCACATAATGAAAACCTATACTTTGTTTCGGGCGAGCTCCCCATTCAAATGCATGTAATCGTAAGAAAGGCACTGGCTTGACGAAAAAAAGCGTTTTTGTACAACTTCATATAAATAGCTGTAACTTTGGATAGAAGACTCAGACACACATATTTATGGCTTTATCTAATAGACTTCTATATCCCCGTGCTGGGCACACAGGTTTTGAAGCTGTTTGAGCTAAGATTTCCAAGTTATTCACATAATGAAAACCTATACTTTGTTTCGGGCGAGCTCCCCATTCAAATGCATGTAATCGTAAGAAACGCACTGGCTTGACGAAAAAAAGCGTTTTTGTACAACTTCATATAAATAGCTGTAACTTTGGATAGAAGACTCAGACACACATATTTATGGCTTTATCTAATACACTTCTTTATCCCCGTGCTGGGCACACAGGTTTTGAAGCTGTTTGAGCTAAGATTTTAAAGTTATTCACATAATGAAAACCTATACTTTGTTTCGGGCGAGCTCCCCATTCAAATGCATGTAATCGTAAGAAAAGCACTGGCTTGACGAAAAAAAGCGTTTTTGTACAACTTCATATAAATAGCTGTAAGTTTTGATAGACGACTCAGACACACATATTTTCGGCGTTATCTTATACAGTTCAAGATCCCCGTGCTGGGCAAACAGGTTTTGAAGCTGTTTGAGCTAAGATTTCCAAGTTATTCACATAATGAAAACCTATACTTTGTTTCGGGCGAGCTCCCCATTCAAATGCATGTAATCGTAAGAAACGCACTGGCTTGACGAAAAAAAGCGTTTTTGTACAACTTCATATAAATAGCTGTAACTTTGGATAGAAGACTCAGACACACATATTTATGGCTTTATCTAATACACTTCTTTATCCCCGTGCTGGGCACACAGGTTTTGAAGCTGTTTGAGCTAAGATTTTAAAGTTATTCACATAATGAAAACCTATACTTTGTTTCGGGCGAGCTCCCCATTCAAATGCATGTAATCGTAAGAAAAGCACTGGCTTGACGAAAAAAAGCGTTTTTGTACAACTTCATATAAATAGCTGTAAGTTTTGATAGACGACTCAGACACACATATTTTCGGCGTTATCTTATACAGTTCAAGATCCCCGTGCTGGGCAAACAGGTTTTGAAGCTGTTTGAGCTAAGATTTCCAAGTTATTCACATAATGAAAACCTATACTTTGTTTCGGGCGAGCTCCCCATTCAAATGCATGTAATCGTAAGAAACGCACTGGCTTGACGAAAAAAAGCGTTTTTGTACAACTTCATATAAATAGCTGTAACTTTGGATAGAAGACTCAGACACACATATTTATGGCTTTATCTAATACACTTCTTTATCCCCGTGCTGGGCACACAGGTTTTGAAGCTGTTTGAGCTAAGATTTCCAAGTTATTCACATAATGAAAACCTATACTTTGTTTCGGGCGAGCTCCCCATTCAAATGCATGTAATCGTAAGAAACGCACTGGCTTGACGAAAAAAAGCGTTTTTGTACAACTTCATATAAATAGCTGTAACTTTGGATAGAAGACAGACACACATATTTATGGCTTTATCTAATAGACTTCTATATCCCCGTGCTGGGCACACAGGTTTTGAAGCTGTTTGAGCTAAGATTTCCAAGTTATTCACATAATGAAAACCTATACTTTGTTTCGGGCGAGCTCCCCATTCAAATGCATGTAATCGTAAGAAACGCACTGGCTTGACGAAAAAAAGCGTTTTTGTACAACTTCATATAAATAGCTGTAACTTTGGATAGAAGACTCAGACACACATATTTATGGCTTTATCTAATACACTTCTTTATCCCCGTGCTGGGCACACAGGTTTTGAAGCTGTTTGAGCTAAGATTTTAAAGTTATTCACATAATGAAAACCTATACTTTGTTTCGGGCGAGCTCCCCATTCAAATGCATGTAATCGTAAGAAACGCACTGGCATGACGAAAAAAAGCGTTTTTGTACAACTTAATATAAATAGCTGTAACTTTGGATAGAAGACTCAGACACACATATTTATGGCTTTATCTAATACACTTCTATATCCCCGTGCTGGGCAAACAGGTTTTGAAGCTGTCTGAGCTAAGATTTCCAAGTTATTCACATAATGAAAACCTATACTTTGTTTCGGGCGAGCTCCCCATTCAAATGCATGTAATCGTAAGAAACGCACTGGCTTGACGAAAAAAAGCGTTTTTGTACAACTTCATATAAATAGCTGTAACTTTGGATAGAAGACTCAGACACACATATTTATGGCTTTATCTAATACACTTCTTTATCCCCGTGCTGGGCACACAGGTTTTGAAGCTGTTTGAGCTAAGATTTTCAAGTTATTCACATAATGAAAACCTATACTTTGTTTCGGGCGAGCTCCCCATTCAAATGCATGTAATCGTAAGAAACGCACTGGCTTGACGAAAAAAAGCATTTTTGTACAACTTCATATAAATAGCTGTAACTTTGGATAGAAGACTCAGACACACATATTTATGGCTTTATCTAATACACTTCTTTATCCCCGTGCTGGGCACACAGGTTTTGAAGCTGTTTGAGCTAAGATTTTAAAGTTATTCACATAATGAAAACCTATACTTTGTTTCGGGCGAGCTCCCCATTCAAATGCATGTAATCGTAAGAAAAGCACTGCCTTGACGAAAAAAAGCATTTTTATACAACTTCATATAAATAGCTGTAACTTTGGATAGAAGACTCAGACACACATATTTATGGCTTTATCTAATACACTTCTTTATCCCCGTGCTGGGCACACAGGTTTTGAAGCTGTTTGAGCTAAGATTTTAAAGTTATTCACATAATGAAAACCTATACTTTGTTTCGGGCGAGCTCCCCATTCAAATGCATGTAATCGTAAGAAAAGCACTGGCTTGACGAAAAAAAGCGTTTTTGTACAACTTCATATAAATAGCTGTAACTTTGGATAGAAGACTCAGACACACATATTTATGGCTTTATCTAATACACTTCTATATCCCCGTGCTGGGCACACAGGTTTTGAAGCTGTCTGAGCTAAGATTCCCAAGTTATTCACATAATGAAAACCTATACTTTGCTTCGGGCGAGCTCCCCATTCAAATGCATGTAATCGTAAGAAACGCACTGGCTTGACGAAAAAAAGCGTTTTTGTACAACTTCATATAAATAGCTGTAACTTTGGATAGAAGACTCAGACACACATATTTATGGCTTTATCTAATACACTTCTTTATCCCCGTGCTGGGCACACAGGTTTTGAAGCTGTTTGAGCTAAGATTTCCAAGTTATTCACATAATGAAAACCTATACTTTGTTTCGGGCGAGCTCCCCATTCAAATGCATGTAATCGTAAGAAACGCACTGGCTTGACGAAAAAAAGCGTTTTTGTACAACTTCATATAAATAGCTGTAACTTTGGATAGAAGACTCAGACACACATATTTATGGCTTTATCTAATAGACTTCTATATCCCCGTGCTGGGCACACAGGTTTTGAAGCTGTTTGAGCTAAGATTTTCAAGTTATTCACATAATGAAAACCTATACTTTGTTTCGGGCGAGCTCCCCATTCAAATGCATGTAATCGTAAGAAACGCACTGGCTTGACGAAAAAAAGCGTTTTTGTACAACTTCATATAAATAGCTGTAACTTTGGATAGAAGACTCAGACACACATATTTATGGCTTTATCTAATAGACTTCTATATCCCCGTGCTGGGCACACAGGTTTTGAAGCTGTTTGAGCTAAGATTTTAAAGTTATTCACATAATGAAAACCTATACTTTGTTTCGGGCGAGCTCCCCATTCAAATGCATGTAATCGTAAGAAAAGCACTGGCTTGACGAAAAAAAGCGTTTTTGTACAACTTCATATAAATAGCTGTAAGTTTTGATAGACGACTCAGACACACATATTTTCGGCGTTATCTTATACAGTTCAAGATCCCCGTGCTGGGCAAACAGGTTTTGAAGCTGTTTGAGCTAAGATTTCCAAGTTATTCACATAATGAAAACCTATACTTTGTTTCGGGCGAGCTCCCCATTCAAATGCATGTAATCGTAAGAAACGCACTGGCTTGACGAAAAAAAGCGTTTTTGTACAACTTCATATAAATAGCTGTAACTTTGGATAGAAGACTCAGACACACATATTTATGGCTTTATCTAATACACTTCTTTATCCCCGTGCTGGGCACACAGGTTTTGAAGCTGTTTGAGCTAAGATTTCCAAGTTATTCACATAATGAAAACCTATACTTTGTTTCGGGCGAGCTCCCCATTCAAATGCATGTAATCGTAAGAAACGCACTGGCTTGACGAAAAAAAGCGTTTTTGTACAACTTCATATAAATAGCTGTAACTTTGGATAGAAGACTCAGACACACATATTTATGGCTTTATCTAATACACTTCTATATCCCCGTGCTGGGCACACAGGTTTTGAAGCTGTTTGAGCTAAGATTTTAAAGTTATTCACATAATGAAAACCTATACTTTGTTTCGGGCGAGCTCCCCATTCAAATGCATGTAATCGTAAGAAACGCACTGGCTTGACGAAAAAAAGCATTTTTGTACAACTTCATATAAATAGCTGTAACTTTGGATAGAAGACTCAGACACACATATTTATGGCTTTATCTAATACACTTCTTTATCCCCGTGCTGGGCACACAGGTTTTGAAGCTGTTTGAGCTAAGATTTTAAAGTTATTCACATAATGAAAACCTATACTTTGTTTCGGGCGAGCTCCCCATTCAAATGCATGTAATCGTAAGAAAAGCACTGGCTTGACGAAAAAAAGCATTTTTATACAACTTCATATAAATAGCTGTAACTTTGGATAGAAGACTCAGACACACATATTTATGGCTTTATCTAATACACTTCTTTATCCCCGTGCTGGGCACACAGGTTTTGAAGCTGTTTGAGCTAAGATTTTAAAGTTATTCACATAATGAAAACCTATACTTTGTTTCGGGCGCATTCCCCCATTCAAATGCATGTAATCGTAAGAAACGCACTGGCATGACGAAAAAAAGCGTTTTTGTACAACTTCATATAAATAGCTGTAACTTTGGATAGAAGACTCAGACACACATATTTATGGCTTTATCTAATACACTTCTATATCCCCGTGCTGGGCACACAGGTTTTGAAGCTGTCTGAGCTAAGATTTCCAAGTTATTCACATAATGAAAACCTATACTTTGTTTCGGGCGAGCTCCCCATTCAAATGCATGTAATCGTAAGAAACGCACTGGCTTGACGAAAAAAAGCGTTTTTGTACAACTTCATATAAATAGCTGTAACTTTGGATAGAAGACTCAGACACACATATTTATGGCTTTATCTAATACACTTCTTTATCCCCGTGCTGGGCACACAGGTTTTGAAGCTGTTTGAGCTAAGATTTCCAAGTTATTCACATAATGAAAACCTATACTTTGTTTCGGGCGAGCTCCCCATTCAAATGCATGTAATCGTAAGAAACGCACTGGCTTGACGAAAAAAAGCGTTTTTGTACAACTTCATATAAATAGCTGTAACTTTGGATAGAAGACTCAGACACACATATTTATGGCTTTATCTAATAGACTTCTATATCCCCGTGCTGGGCACACAGGTTTTGAAGCTGTTTGAGCTAAGATTTTCAAGTTATTCACATAATGAAAACCTATACTTTGTTTCGGGCGAGCTCCCCATTCAAATGCATGTAATCGTAAGAAACGCACTGGCTTGACGAAAAAAAGCATTTTTGTACAACTTCATATAAATAGCTGTAACTTTGGATAGAAGACTCAGACACACATATTTATGGCTTTATCTAATACACTTCTTTATCCCCGTGCTGGGCACACAGGTTTTGAAGCTCTTTGAGCTAAGATTTTAAAGTTATTCACATAATGAAAACCTATACTTTGTTTCGGGCGAGCTCCCCATTCAAATGCATGTAATCGTAAGAAAAGCACTGGCTTGACGAAAAAAAGCATTTTTATACAACTTCATATAAATAGCTGTAACTTTGGATAGAAGACTCAGACACACATATTTATGGCTTTATCTAATACACTTCTTTATCCCCGTGCTGGGCACACAGGTTTTGAAGCTGTTTGAGCTAAGATTTTAAAGTTATTCACATAATGAAAACCTATACTTTGTTTCGGGCGAGCTCCCCATTCAAATGCATGTAATCGTAAGAAAAGCACTGGCTTGACGAAAAAAAGCGTTTTTGTACAACTTCATATAAATAGCTGTAAGTTTTGATAGACGACTCAGACACACATATTTTCGGCGTTATCTTATACAGTTCAAGATCCCCGTGCTGGGCAAACAGGTTTTGAAGCTGTTTGAGCTAAGATTTCCAAGTTATTCACATAATGAAAACCTATACTTTGTTTCGGGCGAGCTCCCCATTCAAATGCATGTAATCGTAAGAAAAGCACTGCCTTGACGAAAAAAAGCATTTTTATACAACTTCATATAAATAGCTGTAACTTTGGATAGAAGACTCAGACACACATATTTATGGCTTTATCTAATACACTTCTTTATCCCCGTGCTGGGCACACAGGTTTTGAAGCTGTTTGAGCTAAGATTTCCAAGTTATTCACATAATGAAAACCTATACTTTGTTTCGGGCGAGCTCCCCATTCAAATGCATGTAATCGTAAGAAACGCACTGGCTTGACGAAAAAAAGCGTTTTTGTACAACTTCATATAAATAGCTGTAACTTTGGATAGAAGACAGACACACATATTTATGGCTTTATCTAATAGACTTCTATATCCCCGTGCTGGGCACACAGGTTTTGAAGCTGTTTGAGCTAAGATTTTCAAGTTATTCACATAATGAAAACCTATACTTTGTTTCGGGCGAGCTCCCCATTCAAATGCATGTAATCGTAAGAAACGCACTGGCTTGACGAAAAAAAGCGTTTTTGTACAACTTCATATAAATAGCTGTAACTTTGGATAGAAGACTCAGACACACATATTTATGGCTTTATCTAATACACTTCTATATCCCCGTGCTGGGCACACAGGTTTTGAAGCTGTTTGAGCTAAGATTTCCAAGTTATTCACATAATGAAAACCTATACTTTGTTTCGGGCGAGCTCCCCATTCAAATGCATGTAATCGTAAGAAACGCACTGGCTTGACGAAAAAAAGCGTTTTTGTACAACTTCATATAAATAGCTGTAACTTTGGATAGAAGACTCAGACACACATATTTATGGCTTTATCTAATACACTTCTATATCCCCGTGCTGGGCACACAGGTTTTGAAGCTGTTTGAGCTAAGATTTTAAAGTTATTCACATAATGAAAACCTATACTTTGTTTCGGGCGAGCTCCCCATTCAAATGCATGTAATCGTAAGAAACGCACTGGCTTGACGAAAAAAAGCATTTTTGTACAACTTCATATAAATAGCTGTAACTTTGGATAGAAGACTCAGACACACATATTTATGGCTTTATCTAATACACTTCTTTATCCCCGTGCTGGGCACACAGGTTTTGAAGCTGTTTGAGCTAAGATTTTAAAGTTATTCACATAATGAAAACCTATACTTTGTTTCGGGCGAGCTCCCCATTCAAATGCATGTAATCGTAAGAAAAGCACTGGCTTGACGAAAAAAAGCATTTTTATACAACTTCATATAAATAGCTGTAACTTTGGATAGAAGACTCAGACACACATATTTATGGCTTTATCTAATACACTTCTTTATCCCCGTGCTGGGCACACAGGTTTTGAAGCTGTTTGAGCTAAGATTTTAAAGTTATTCACATAATGAAAACCTATACTTTGTTTCGGGCGCATTCCCCCATTCAAATGCATGTAATCGTAAGAAACGCACTGGCATGACGAAAAAAAGCGTTTTTGTACAACTTCATATAAATAGCTGTAACTTTGGATAGAAGACTCAGACACACATATTTATGGCTTTATCTAATACACTTCTATATCCCCGTGCTGGGCACACAGGTTTTGAAGCTGTCTGAGCTAAGATTTCCAAGTTATTCACATAATGAAAACCTATACTTTGTTTCGGGCGAGCTCCCCATTCAAATGCATGTAATCGTAAGAAACGCACTGGCTTGACGAAAAAAAGCGTTTTTGTACAACTTCATATAAATAGCTGTAACTTTGGATAGAAGACTCAGACACACATATTTATGGCTTTATCTAATACACTTCTTTATCCCCGTGCTGGGCACACAGGTTTTGAAGCTGTTTGAGCTAAGATTTCCAAGTTATTCACATAATGAAAACCTATACTTTGTTTCGGGCGAGCTCCCCATTCAAATGCATGTAATCGTAAGAAACGCACTGGCTTGACGAAAAAAAGCGTTTTTGTACAACTTCATATAAATAGCTGTAACTTTGGATAGAAGACTCAGACACACATATTTATGGCTTTATCTAATAGACTTCTATATCCCCGTGCTGGGCACACAGGTTTTGAAGCTGTTTGAGCTAAGATTTTCAAGTTATTCACATAATGAAAACCTATACTTTGTTTCGGGCGAGCTCCCCATTCAAATGCATGTAATCGTAAGAAACGCACTGGCTTGACGAAAAAAAGCATTTTTGTACAACTTCATATAAATAGCTGTAACTTTGGATAGAAGACTCAGACACACATATTTATGGCTTTATCTAATACACTTCTTTATCCCCGTGCTGGGCACACAGGTTTTGAAGCTCTTTGAGCTAAGATTTTAAAGTTATTCACATAATGAAAACCTATACTTTGTTTCGGGCGAGCTCCCCATTCAAATGCATGTAATCGTAAGAAAAGCACTGGCTTGACGAAAAAAAGCATTTTTATACAACTTCATATAAATAGCTGTAACTTTGGATAGAAGACTCAGACACACATATTTATGGCTTTATCTAATACACTTCTTTATCCCCGTGCTGGGCACACAGGTTTTGAAGCTGTTTGAGCTAAGATTTTAAAGTTATTCACATAATGAAAACCTATACTTTGTTTCGGGCGAGCTCCCCATTCAAATGCATGTAATCGTAAGAAAAGCACTGGCTTGACGAAAAAAAGCGTTTTTGTACAACTTCATATAAATAGCTGTAAGTTTTGATAGACGACTCAGACACACATATTTTCGGCGTTATCTTATACAGTTCAAGATCCCCGTGCTGGGCAAACAGGTTTTGAAGCTGTTTGAGCTAAGATTTCCAAGTTATTCACATAATGAAAACCTATACTTTGTTTCGGGCGAGCTCCCCATTCAAATGCATGTAATCGTAAGAAAAGCACTGCCTTGACGAAAAAAAGCATTTTTATACAACTTCATATAAATAGCTGTAACTTTGGATAGAAGACTCAGACACACATATTTATGGCTTTATCTAATACACTTCTTTATCCCCGTGCTGGGCACACAGGTTTTGAAGCTGTTTGAGCTAAGATTTCCAAGTTATTCACATAATGAAAACCTATACTTTGTTTCGGGCGAGCTCCCCATTCAAATGCATGTAATCGTAAGAAACGCACTGGCTTGACGAAAAAAAGCGTTTTTGTACAACTTCATATAAATAGCTGTAACTTTGGATAGAAGACAGACACACATATTTATGGCTTTATCTAATAGACTTCTATATCCCCGTGCTGGGCACACAGGTTTTGAAGCTGTTTGAGCTAAGATTTCCAAGTTATTCACATAATGAAAACCTATACTTTGTTTCGGGCGAGCTCCCCATTCAAATGCATGTAATCGTAAGAAACGCACTGGCTTGACGAAAAAAAGCGTTTTTGTACAACTTCATATAAATAGCTGTAACTTTGGATAGAAGACTCAGACACACATATTTATGGCTTTATCTAATACACTTCTTTATCCCCGTGCTGGGCACACAGGTTTTGAAGCTGTTTGAGCTAAGATTTTAAAGTTATTCACATAATGAAAACCTATACTTTGTTTCGGGCGAGCTCCCCATTCAAATGCATGTAATCGTAAGAAACGCACTGGCATGACGAAAAAAAGCGTTTTTGTACAACTTCATATAAATAGCTGTAACTTTGGATAGAAGACTCAGACATACATATTTATGGCTTTATCTAATACACTTCTATATCCCCGTGCTGGGCAAACAGGTTTTGAAGCTGTCTGAGCTAAGATTTCCAAGTTATTCACATAATGAAAACCTATACTTTGTTTCGGGCGAGCTCCCCATTCAAATGCATGTAATCGTAAGAAACGCACTGGCTTGACGAAAAAAAGCGTTTTTGTACAACTTCATATAAATAGCTGTAACTTTGGATAGAAGACTCAGACACACATATTTATGGCTTTATCTAATACACTTCTTTATCCCCGTGCTGGGCACACAGGTTTTGAAGCTGTTTGAGCTAAGATTTTCAAGTTATTCACATAATGAAAACCTATACTTTGTTTCGGGCGAGCTCCCCATTCAAATGCATGTAATCGTAAGAAACGCACTGGCTTGACGAAAAAAAGCGTTTTTGTACAACTTCATATAAATAGCTGTAACTTTGGATAGAAGACTCAGACACACATATTTATGGCTTTATCTAATACACTTCTTTATCCCCGTGCTGGGCACACAGGTTTTGAAGCTGTTTGAGCTAAGATTTCCAAGTTATTCACATAATGAAAACCTATACTTTGTTTCGGGCGAGCTCCCCATTCAAATGCATGTAATCGTAAGAAACGCACTGGCATGACGAAAAAAAGCGTTTTTGTACAACTTCATATAAATAGCTGTAACTTTGGCTAGAAGACTCAGACACACATATTTATGGCTTTATCTAATACACTTCTATATCCCCGTGCTGGGCACACAGGTTTTGAAGCTGTCTGAGCTAAGATTTCCAAGTTATTCACATAATGAAAACCTATACTTTGTTTCGGGCGAGCTCCCCATTCAAATGCATGTAATCGTAAGAAACGCACTGGCTTGACGAAAAAAAGCGTTTTTGTACAACTTCATATAAATAGCTGTAACTTTGGATAGAAGACTCAGACACACATATTTATGGCTTTATCTAATACACTTCTTTATCCCCGTGCTGGGCACACAGGTTTTGAAGCTGTCTGAGCTAAGATTTCCAAGTTATTCACATAATGAAAACCTATACTTTGTTTCGGGCGAGCTCCCCATTCAAATGCATGTAATCGTAAGAAACGCACTGGCTTGACGAAAAAAAGCGTTTTTGTACAACTTCATATAAATAGCTGTAACTTTGGATAGAAGACTCAGACACACATATTTATGGCTTTATCTAATACACTTCTTTATCCCCGTGCTGGGCACACAGGTTTTGAAGCTGTTTGAGCTAAGATTTCCAAGTTATTCACATAATGAAAACCTATACTTTGTTTCGGGCGAGCTCCCCATTCAAATGCATGTAATCGTAAGAAACGCACTGGCTTGACGAAAAAAAGCGTTTTTGTACAACTTCATATAAATAGCTGTAACTTTTGATAAAAGACTCAGACACACATATTTATGGCTTTATCTAATACACTTCTATATCCCCGTGCTGGGCACACAGGTTTTGAAGCTGTCTGAGCTAAGATTTCCAAGTTATTCACATAATGAAAACCTATACTTTGTTTCGGGCGAGCTCCCCATTCAAATGCATGTAATCGTAAGAAAGGCACTGGCTTGACGAAAAAAAGCGTTTTTGTACAACTTCATATAAATAGCTGTAACTTTGGATAGAAGACTCAGACATACATATTTATGGCTTTATCTAATACACTTCTATATCCCCGTGCTGGGCAAACAGGTTTTGAAGCTGTCTGAGCTAAGATTTCCAAGTTATTCACATAATGAAAACCTATACTTTGTTTCGGGCGAGCTCCCCATTCAAATGCATGTAATCGTAAGAAACGCACTGGCTTGACGAAAAAAAGCGTTTTTGTACAACTTCATATAAATAGCTGTAACTTTGGATAGAAGACTCAGACACACATATTTATGGCTTTATCTAATACACTTCTTTATCCCCGTGCTGGGCACACAGGTTTTGAAGCTGTTTGAGCTAAGATTTTCAAGTTATTCACATAATGAAAACCTATACTTTGTTTCGGGCGAGCTCCCCATTCAAATGCATGTAATCGTAAGAAACGCACTGGCTTGACGAAAAAAAGCGTTTTTGTACAACTTCATATAAATAGCTGTAACTTTGGATAGAAGACTCAGACACACATATTTATGGCTTTATCTAATACACTTCTTTATCCCCGTGCTGGGCACACAGGTTTTGAAGCTGTTTGAGCTAAGATTTCCAAGTTATTCACATAATGAAAACCTATACTTTGTTTCGGGCGAGCTCCCCATTCAAATGCATGTAATCGTAAGAAACGCACTGGCATGACGAAAAAAAGCGTTTTTGTACAACTTCATATAAATAGCTGTAACTTTGGCTAGAAGACTCAGACACACATATTTATGGCTTTATCTAATACACTTCTATATCCCCGTGCTGGGCACACAGGTTTTGAAGCTGTCTGAGCTAAGATTTCCAAGTTATTCACATAATGAAAACCTATACTTTGTTTCGGGCGAGCTCCCCATTCAAATGCATGTAATCGTAAGAAACGCACTGGCTTGACGAAAAAAAGCGTTTTTGTACAACTTCATATAAATAGCTGTAACTTTGGATAGAAGACTCAGACACACATATTTATGGCTTTATCTAATACACTTCTTTATCCCCGTGCTGGGCACACAGGTTTTGAAGCTGTCTGAGCTAAGATTTCCAAGTTATTCACATAATGAAAACCTATACTTTGTTTCGGGCGAGCTCCCCATTCAAATGCATGTAATCGTAAGAAACGCACTGGCTTGACGAAAAAAAGCGTTTTTGTACAACTTCATATAAATAGCTGTAACTTTGGATAGAAGACTCAGACACACATATTTATGGCTTTATCTAATACACTTCTTTATCCCCGTGCTGGGCACACAGGTTTTGAAGCTGTTTGAGCTAAGATTTCCAAGTTATTCACATAATGAAAACCTATACTTTGTTTCGGGCGAGCTCCCCATTCAAATGCATGTAATCGTAAGAAACGCACTGGCTTGACGAAAAAAAGCGTTTTTGTACAACTTCATATAAATAGCTGTAACTTTTGATAAAAGACTCAGACACACATATTTATGGCTTTATCTAATACACTTCTATATCCCCGTGCTGGGCACACAGGTTTTGAAGCTGTCTGAGCTAAGATTTCCAAGTTATTCACATAATGAAAACCTATACTTTGTTTCGGGCGAGCTCCCCATTCAAATGCATGTAATCGTAAGAAACGCACTGGCTTGACGAAAAAAAGCGTTTTTGTACAACTTCATATAAATAGCTGTAACTTTGGATAGAAGACTCAGACACACATATTTATGGCTTTATCTAATACACTTCTTTATCCCCGTGCTGGGCACACAGGTTTTGAAGCTGTCTGAGCTAAGATTTCCAAGTTATTCACATAATGAAAACCTATACTTTGTTTCGGGCGAGCTCCCCATTCAAATGCATGTAATCGTAAGAAACGCACTGGCTTGACGAAAAAAAGCGTTTTTGTACAACTTCATATAAATAGCTGTAACTTTGGATAGAAGACTCAGACACACATATTTATGGCTTTATCTAATACACTTCTTTATCCCCGTGCTGGGCACACAGGTTTTGAAGCTGTTTGAGCTACGATTTTAAAGTTATTCACATAATGAAAACCTATACTTTGTTTCGGGCGAGCTCCCCATTCAAATGCATGTAATCGTAAGAAACGCACTGGCTTGACGAAAAAAAGCATTTTTGTACAACTTCATATAAATAGCTGTAACTTTGGATAGAAGAATCAGACACACATATTTATGGCTTTATCTAATAGACTTCTATATCCCCGTGCTGGGCAAACAGGTTTTGAAGCTGTTTGAGCTAAGATTTCCAAGTTATTCACATAATGAAAACCTATACTTTGTTTCGGGCGAGCTCCCCATTCAAATGCATGTAATCGTAAGAAACGCACTGGCTTGACGAAAAAAAGCGTTTTTGTACAACTTCATATAAATAGCTGTAACTTTGGATAGAAGAATCAGACACACATATTTATGGCTTTATCTAATAGACTTCTATATCCCCGTGCTGGGCACAGAGGTTTTGAAGCTGTTTGAGCTAAGATTTTCAAGTTATTCACATAATGAAAACCTATACTTTGTTTCGGGCGAGCTCCCCATTCAAATGCATGTAATCGTAAGAAACGCACTGGCTTGACGAAAAAAAGCATTTTTGTACAACTTCATATAAATAGCTGTAACTTTGGATAGAAGACTCAGACACACATATTTATGGCTTTATCTAATACACTTCTTTATCCCCGTGCTGGGCACACAGGTTTTGAAGCTGTTTGAGCTAAGATTTCCAAGTTATTCACATAATGAAAACCTATACTTTGTTTCGGGCGAGCTCCCCATTCAAATGCATGTAATCGTAAGAAACGCACTGGCTTGACGAAAAAAAGCGTTTTTGTACAACTTCATATAAATAGCTGTAACTTTGGATAGAAGAATCAGACACACATATTTATGGCTTTATCTAATAGACTTCTATATCCCCGTGCTGGGCACAGAGGTTTTGAAGCTGTTTGAGCTAAGATTTTCAAGTTATTCACATAATGAAAACCTATACTTTGTTTCGGGCGAGCTCCCCATTCAAATGCATGTAATCGTAAGAAACGCACTGGCTTGACGAAAAAAAGCATTTTTGTACAACTTCATATAAATAGCTGTAACTTTGGATAGAAGACTCAGACACACATATTTATGGCTTTATCTAATACACTTCTTTATCCCCGTGCTGGGCACACAGGTTTTGAAGCTGTTTGAGCTAAGATTTTAAAGTTATTCACATAATGAAAACCTATACTTTGTTTCGGGCGAGCTCCCCTTTCAAATGCATGTAATCGTAAGAAAAGCACTGGCTTGACGAAAAAAAGCATTTTTGTACAACTTCATATAAATAGCTGTAACTTTGGATACAAGACTCAGACACACATATTTATGGCTTTATCTAATACACTTCTTTATCCCCGTGCTGGGCACACAGGTTTTGAAGCTGTTTGAGCTAAGATTTTAAAGTTATTCACATAATGAAAACCTATACTTTGTTTCGGGCGAGCTCCCCATTCAAATGCATGTAATCGTAAGAAACGCACTGGCATGACGAAAAAAAGCGTTTTTGTACAACTTCATATAAATAGCTGTAACTTTGGATAGAAGACTCAGACACACATATTTATGGCTTTATCTAATAGACTTCTATATCCCCGTGCTGGGCACACAGGTTTTGAAGCTGTCTGAGCTAAGATTTCCAAGTTATTCACATAATGAAAACCTATACTTTGTTTCGGGCGAGCTCCCCATTCAAATGCATGTAATCGTAAGAAACGCACTGGCTTGACGAAAAAAAGCATTTTTGTACAACTTCATATAAATAGCTGTAACTTTGGATAGAAGACTCAGACACACATATTTATGGCTTTATCTAATACACTTCTTTATCCCCGTGCTGGGCACACAGGTTTTGAAGCTGTTTGAGCTACGATTTTAAAGTTATTCACATAATGAAAACCTATACTTTGTTTCGGGCGAGCTCCCCATTCAAATGCATGTAATCGTAAGAAAAGCACTGGCTTGACGAAAAAAAGCATTTTTGTACAACTTCATATAAATAGCTGTAACTTTGGATAGAAGACTCAGACACACATATTTATGGCTTTATCTAATAGACTTCTATATCCCTGTGCTGGGCACACATGTTTTGAAGCTGTTTGAGCTAAGATTTCCAAGTTATTCACATAATGAAAACCTATACTTTGTTTCGGGCGAGCTCCCCATTCAAATGCATGTAATCGTAAGAAACGCACTGGCTTGACGAAAAAAAGCATTTTTGTACAACTTCATATAAATAGCTGTAACTTTGGATAGAAGAATCAGACACACATATTTATGGCTTTATCTAATAGACTTCTATATCCCCGTGCTGGGCACACAGGTTTTGAAGCTGTTTGAGCTAAGATTTTAAAGTTATTCACATAATGAAAACCTATACTTTGTTTCGGGCGAGCTCCCCATTCAAATGCATGTAATCGTAAGAAAAGCACTGGCTTGACGAAAAAAAGCATTTTTGTACAACTTCATATAAATAGCTGTAACTTTGGATAGAAGAATCAGACACACATATTTATGGCTTTATCTAATAGACTTCTATATCCCCGTGCTGGGCACACAGGTTTTGAAGCTGTTTGAGCTAAGATTTCCAAGTTATTCACATAATGAAAACCTATACTTTGTTTCGGGCGAGCTCCCCATTCAAATGCATGTAATCGTAAGAAACGCACTGGCTTGACGAAAAAAAGCGTTTTTGTACAACTTCATATAAATAGCTGTAACTTTGGATAGAAGACTCAGACACACATATTTATGGCTTTATCTAATAGACTTCTATATCCCCGTGCTGGGCACACAGGTTTTGAAGCTGTTTGAGCTAAGATTTTCAAGATATTCACATAATGAAAACCTATACTTTGTTTCGGGCGAGCTCCCCATTCAAATGCATGTAATCGTAAGAAACGCACTGGCTTGACGAAAAAAAGCATTTTTGTACAACTTCATATAAATAGCTGTAACTTTGGATAGAAGACTCAGACACACATATTTATGGCTTTATCTAATACACTTCTTTATCCCCGTGCTGGGCACACAGGTTTTGAAGCTGTTTGAGCTACGATTTTAAAGTTATTCACATAATGAAAACCTATACTTTGTTTCGGGCGAGCTCCCCATTCAAATGCATGTAATCGTAAGAAAAGCACTGGCTTGACGAAAAAAAGCATTTTTGTACAACTTCATATAAATAGCTGTAACTTTGGATAGAAGACTCAGACACACATATTTATGGCTTTATCTAATAGACTTCTATATCCCTGTGCTGGGCACACATGTTTTGAAGCTGTTTGAGCTAAGATTTCCAAGTTATTCACATAATGAAAACCTATACTTTGTTTCGGGCGAGCTCCCCATTCAAATGCATGTAATCGTAAGAAACGCACTGGCTTGACGAAAAAAAGCGTTTTTGTACAACTTCATATAAATAGCTGTAACTTTGGATAGAAGAATCAGACACACATATTTATGGCTTTATCTAATAGACTTCTATATCCCCGTGCTGGGCACACAGGTTTTGAAGCTGTCTGAGCTAAGATTTCCAAGTTATTCACATAATGAAAACCTATACTTTGTTTCGGGCGAGCTCCCCATTCAAATGCATGTAATCGTAAGAAACGCACTGGCTTGACGAAAAAAAGCGTTTTTGTACAACTTCATATAAATAGCTGTAACTTTGGATAGAAGACTCAGACACACATATTTATGGCTTTATCTAATACACTTCTTTATCCCCGTGCTGGGCACACAGGTTTTGAAGCTGTTTGAGCTAAGATTTCCAAGTTATTCACATAATGAAAACCTATACTTTGTTTCGGGCGAGCTCCCCATTCAAATGCATGTAATCGTAAGAAACGCACTGGCTTGACGAAAAAAAGCGTTTTTGTACAACTTCATATAAATAGCTGTAACTTTGGATAGAAGACTCAGACACACATATTTATGGCTTTATCTAATACACTTCTTTATCCCCGTGCTGGGCACACAGGTTTTGAAGCTGTTTGAGCTAAGATTTCCAAGTTATTCACATAATGAAAACCTATACTTTGTTTCGGGCGAGCTCCCCATTCAAATGCATGTAATCGTAAGAAACGCACTGGCTTGACGAAAAAAAGCGTTTTTGTACAACTTCATATAAATAGCTGTAACTTTGGATAGAAGACTCAGACACACATATTTATGGCTTTATCTAATACACTTCTTTATCCCCGTGCTGGGCACACAGGTTTTGAAGCTGTTTGAGCTAAGATTTTAAAGTTATTCACATAATGAAAACCTATACTTTGTTTCGGGCGAGCTCCCCATTCAAATGCATGTAATCGTAAGAAACGCACTGGCTTGACGAAAAAAAGCGTTTTTGTACAACTTCATATAAATAGCTGTAACTTTGGATAGAAGACTCAGACACACATATTTATGGCTTTATCTAATACACTTCTATATCCCCGTGCTGGGCACACAGGTTTTGAAGCTGTTTGAGCTAAGATTTCCAAGTTATTCACATAATGAAAACCTATACTTTGTTTCGGGCGAGCTCCCCATTCAAATGCATGTAATCGTAAGAAAAGCACTGGCTTGACGAAAAAAAGCATTTTTGTACAACTTCATATAAATAGCTGTAACTTTGGATAGAAGAATCAGACACACATATTTATGGCTTTATCTAATAGACTTCTATATCCCCGTGCTGGGCACACAGGTTTTGAAGCTGTTTGAGCTAAGATTTCCAAGTTATTCACATAATGAAAACCTATACTTTGTTTCGGGCGAGCTCCCCATTCAAATGCATGTAATCGTAAGAAACGCACTGGCTTGACGAAAAAAAGCATTTTTGTACAACTTCATATAAATAGCTGTAACTTTGGATAGAAGACTCAGACACACATATTTATGGCTTTATCTAATACACTTCTTTATCCCCGTGCTGGGCACACAGGTTTTGAAGCTGTTTGAGCTACGATTTTAAAGTTATTCACATAATGAAAACCTATACTTTGTTTCGGGCGAGCTCCCCATTCAAATGCATGTAATCGTAAGAAAAGCACTGGCTTGACGAAAAAAAGCATTTTTGTACAACTTCATATAAATAGCTGTAACTTTGGATAGAAGACTCAGACACACATATTTATGGCTTTATCTAATAGACTTCTATATCCCTGTGCTGGGCACACATGTTTTGAAGCTGTTTGAGCTAAGATTTCCAAGTTATTCACATAATGAAAACCTATACTTTGTTTCGGGCGAGCTCCCCATTCAAATGCATGTAATCGTAAGAAACGCACTGGCTTGACGAAAAAAAGCGTTTTTGTACAACTTCATATAAATAGCTGTAACTTTGGATAGAAGAATCAGACACACATATTTATGGCTTTATCTAATAGACTTCTATATCCCCGTGCTGGGCACACAGGTTTTGAAGCTGTCTGAGCTAAGATTTCCAAGTTATTCACATAATGAAAACCTATACTTTGTTTCGGGCGAGCTCCCCATTCAAATGCATGTAATCGTAAGAAACGCACTGGCTTGACGAAAAAAAGCGTTTTTGTACAACTTCATATAAATAGCTGTAACTTTGGATAGAAGACTCAGACACACATATTTATGGCTTTATCTAATACACTTCTTTATCCCCGTGCTGGGCACACAGGTTTTGAAGCTGTTTGAGCTAAGATTTCCAAGTTATTCACATAATGAAAACCTATACTTTGTTTCGGGCGAGCTCCCCATTCAAATGCATGTAATCGTAAGAAACGCACTGGCTTGACGAAAAAAAGCGTTTTTGTACAACTTCATATAAATAGCTGTAACTTTGGATAGAAGACTCAGACACACATATTTATGGCTTTATCTAATACACTTCTTTATCCCCGTGCTGGGCACACAGGTTTTGAAGCTGTTTGAGCTAAGATTTCCAAGTTATTCACATAATGAAAACCTATACTTTGTTTCGGGCGAGCTCCCCATTCAAATGCATGTAATCGTAAGAAACGCACTGGCTTGACGAAAAAAAGCGTTTTTGTACAACTTCATATAAATAGCTGTAACTTTGGATAGAAGACTCAGACACACATATTTATGGCTTTATCTAATACACTTCTTTATCCCCGTGCTGGGCACACAGGTTTTGAAGCTGTTTGAGCTAAGATTTTAAAGTTATTCACATAATGAAAACCTATACTTTGTTTCGGGCGAGCTCCCCATTCAAATGCATGTAATCGTAAGAAACGCACTGGCTTGACGAAAAAAAGCGTTTTTGTACAACTTCATATAAATAGCTGTAACTTTGGATAGAAGACTCAGACACACATATTTATGGCTTTATCTAATACACTTCTATATCCCCGTGCTGGGCACACAGGTTTTGAAGCTGTTTGAGCTAAGATTTCCAAGTTATTCACATAATGAAAACCTATACTTTGTTTCGGGCGAGCTCCCCATTCAAATGCATGTAATCGTAAGAAAAGCACTGGCTTGACGAAAAAAAGCATTTTTGTACAACTTCATATAAATAGCTGTAACTTTGGATAGAAGAATCAGACACACATATTTATGGCTTTATCTAATAGACTTCTATATCCCCGTGCTGGGCACACAGGTTTTGAAGCTGTTTGAGCTAAGATTTCCAAGTTATTCACATAATGAAAACCTATACTTTGTTTCGGGCGAGCTCCCCATTCAAATGCATGTAATCGTAAGAAACGCACTGGCTTGACGAAAAAAAGCATTTTTGTACAACTTCATATAAATAGCTGTAACTTTGGATAGAAGACTCAGACACACATATTTATGGCTTTATCTAATACACTTCTTTATCCCCGTGCTGGGCACACAGGTTTTGAAGCTGTTTGAGCTAAGATTTTAAAGTTATTCACATAATGAAAACCTATACTTTGTTTCGGGCGAGCTCCCCATTCAAATGCATGTAATCGTAAGAAAAGCACTGGCTTGACGAAAAAAAGCATTTTTGTACAACTTCATATAAATAGCTGTAACTTTGGATAGAAGACTCAGACACACATATTTATGGCTTTATCTAATACACTTCTTTATCCCCGTGCTGGGCACACAGGTTTTGAAGCTGTTTGAGCTAAGATTTCCAAGTTATTCACATAATGAAAACCTATACTTTGTTTCGGGCGAGCTCCCCATTCAAATGCATGTAATCGTAAGAAACGCACTGGCTTGACGAAAAAAAGCGTTTTTGTACAACTTCATATAAATAGCTGTAACTTTGGATAGAAGACTCAGACACACATATTTATGGCTTTATCTAATACACTTCTTTATCCCCGTGCTGGGCACACAGGTTTTGAAGCTGTTTGAGCTAAGATTTTAAAGTTATTCACATAATGAAAACCTATACTTTGTTTCGGGCGAGCTCCCCATTCAAATGCATGTAATCGTAAGAAACGCACTGGCATGACGAAAAAAAGCGTTTTTGTACAACTTCATATAAATAGCTGTAACTTTGGATAGAAGACTCAGACACACATATTTATGGCTTTATCTAATACACTTCTTTATCCCCGTGCTGGGCACACAGGTTTTGAAGCTGTTTGAGCTAAGATTTCCAAGTTATTCACATAATGAAAACCTATACTTTGTTTCGGGCGAGCTCCCCATTCAAATGCATGTAATCGTAAGAAACGCACTGGCTTGACGAAAAAAAGCGTTTTTGTACAACTTCATATAAATAGCTGTAACTTTTGATAAAAGACTCAGACACACATATTTATGGCTTTATCTAATACACTTCTATATCCCCGTGCTGGGCACACATGTTTTGAAGCTGTTTGAGCTAAGATTTCCAAGTTATTCACATAATGAAAACCTATACTTTGTTTCGGGCGAGCTCCCCATTCAAATGCATGTAATCGTAAGAAACGCACTGGCTTGACGAAAAAAAGCGTTTTTTTACAACTTCATATAAATAGCTGTAACTTTGGATAGAAGAATCAGACACACATATTTATGGCTTTATCTAATAGACTTCTATATCCCCGTGCTGGGCACAGAGGTTTTGAAGCTGTTTGAGCTAAGATTTTCAAGTTATTCACATAATGAAAACCTATACTTTGTTTCGGGCGAGCTCCCCATTCAAATGCATGTAATCGTAAGAAACGCACTGGCTTGACGAAAAAAAGCATTTTTGTACAACTTCATATAAATAGCTGTAACTTTGGATAGAAGACTCAGACACACATATTTATGGCTTTATCTAATACACTTCTATATCCCCGTGCTGGGCACACAGGTTTTGAAGCTGTCTGAGCTAAGATTTCCAAGTTATTCACATAATGAAAACCTATACTTTGTTTCGGGCGAGCTCCCCATTCAAATGCATGTAATCGTAAGAAACGCAGTGGCTTGACGAAAAAAAGCGTTTTTGTACAACTTCATATAAATAGCTGTAACTTTGGATAGAAGACTCAGACACACATATTTATGGCTTTATCTAATAGACTTCTATATCCCCGTGCTGGGCACACAGGTTTTGAAGCTGTTTGAGCTAAGATTTCCAAGTTATTCACATAATGAAAACCTATACTTTGTTTCGGGCGAGCTCCCCATTCAAATGCATGTAATCGTAAGAAACGCACTGGCTTGACGAAAAAAAGCGTTTTTGTACAACTTCATATAAATAGCTGTAACTTTGGATAGAAGAATCAGACACACATATTTATGGCTTTATCTAATAGACTTCTATATCCCCGTGCTGGGCACACAGGTTTTGAAGCTGTTTTAGCTAAGATTTTCAAGTTATTCACATAATGAAAACCTATACTTTGTTTCGGGCGAGCTCCCCATTCAAATGCATGTAATCGTAAGAAACGCACTGGCTTGACGAAAAAAAGCATTTTTGTACAACTTCATATAAATAGCTGTAACTTTGGATAGAAGACTCAGACACACATATTTATGGCTTTATCTAATAGACTTCTATATCCCTGTGCTGGGCACACATGTTTTGAAGCTGTTTGAGCTAAGATTTCCAAGTTATTCACATAATGAAAACCTATACTTTGTTTCGGGCGAGCTCCCCATTCAAATGCATGTAATCGTAAGAAACGCACTGGCTTGACGAAAAAAAGCGTTTTTGTACAACTTCATATAAATAGCTGTAACTTTGGATAGAAGAATCAGACACACATATTTATGGCTTTATCTAATAGACTTCTATATCCCCGTGCTGGGCACACAGGTTTTGAAGCTGTTTGAGCTAAGATTTTCAAGTTATTCACATAATGAAAACCTATACTTTGTTTCGGGCGAGCTCCCCATTCAAATGCATGTAATCGTAAGAAACGCACTGGCTTGACGAAAAAAAGCGTTTTTGTACAACTTCATATAAATAGCTGTAACTTTGGATAGAAGACTCAGACACACATATTTATGGCTTTATCTAATACACTTCTATATCCCCGTGCTGGGCACACAGGTTTTGAAGCTGTCTGAGCTAAGATTTCCAAGTTATTCACATAATGAAAACCTATACTTTGTTTCGGGCGAGCTCCCCATTCAAATGCATGTAATCGTAAGAAACGCAGTGGCTTGACGAAAAAAAGCGTTTTTGTACAACTTCATATAAATAGCTGTAACTTTGGATAGAAGACTCAGACACACATATTTATGGCTTTATCTAATAGACTTCTATATCCCCGTGCTGGGCACACAGGTTTTGAAGCTGTTTGAGCTAAGATTTCCAAGTTATTCACATAATGAAAACCTATACTTTGTTTCGGGCGAGCTCCCCATTCAAATGCATGTAATCGTAAGAAACGCACTGGCTTGACGAAAAAAAGCGTTTTTGTACAACTTCATATAAATAGCTGTAACTTTGGATAGAAGAATCAGACACACATATTTATGGCTTTATCTAATAGACTTCTATATCCCCGTGCTGGGCACACAGGTTTTGAAGCTGTTTGAGCTAAGATTTTCAAGTTATTCACATAATGAAAACCTATACTTTGTTTCGGGCGAGCTCCCCATTCAAATGCATGTAATCGTAAGAAACGCACTGGCTTGACGAAAAAAAGCATTTTTGTACAACTTCATATAAATAGCTGTAACTTTGGATAGAAGACTCAGACACACATATTTATGGCTTTATCTAATACACTTCTTTATCCCCGTGCTGGGCACACAGGTTTTGAAGCTGTTTGAGCTACGATTTTAAAGTTATTCACATAATGAAAACCTATACTTTGTTTCGGGCGAGCTCCCCATTCAAATGCATGTAATCGTAAGAAAAGCACTGGCTTGACGAAAAAAAGCGTTTTTGTACAACTTCATATAAATAGCTGTAACTTTGGATAGAAGACTCAGACACACATATTTATGGCTTTATCTAATAGACTTCTATATCCCCGTGCTGGGCACACAGGTTTTGAAGCTGTTTGAGCTAAGATTTCCAAGTTATTCACATAATGAAAACCTATACTTTGTTTCGGGCGAGCTCCCCATTCAAATGCATGTAATCGTAAGAAACGCACTGGCTTGACGAAAAAAAGCGTTTTTGTACAACTTCATATAAATAGCTGTAACTTTGGATAGAAGAATCAGACACACATATTTATGGCTTTATCTAATAGACTTCTATATCCCCGTGCTGGGCACACAGGTTTTGAAGCTGTTTGAGCTAAGATTTTCAAGTTATTCACATAATGAAAACCTATACTTTGTTTCGGGCGAGCTCCCCATTCAAATGCATGTAATCGTAAGAAACGCACTGGCTTGACGAAAAAAAGCATTTTTGTACAACTTCATATAAATAGCTGTAACTTTGGATAGAAGACTCAGACACACATATTTATGGCTTTATCTAATAGACTTCTATATCCCTGTGCTGGGCACACATGTTTTGAAGCTGTTTGAGCTAAGATTTCCAAGTTATTCACATAATGAAAACCTATACTTTGTTTCGGGCGAGCTCCCCATTCAAATGCATGTAATCGTAAGAAACGCACTGGCTTGACGAAAAAAAGCGTTTTTGTACAACTTCATATAAATAGCTGTAACTTTGGATAGAAGAATCAGACACACATATTTATGGCTTTATCTAATAGACTTCTATATCCCCGTGCTGGGCACACAGGTTTTGAAGCTGTTTGAGCTAAGATTTTCAAGTTATTCACATAATGAAAACCTATACTTTGTTTCGGGCGAGCTCCCCATTCAAATGCATGTAATCGTAAGAAACGCACTGGCTTGACGAAAAAAAGCGTTTTTGTACAACTTCATATAAATAGCTGTAACTTTGGATAGAAGACTCAGACACACATATTTATGGCTTTATCTAATACACTTCTATATCCCCGTGCTGGGCACACAGGTTTTGAAGCTGTCTGAGCTAAGATTTCCAAGTTATTCACATAATGAAAACCTATACTTTGTTTCGGGCGAGCTCCCCATTCAAATGCATGTAATCGTAAGAAACGCAGTGGCTTGACGAAAAAAAGCGTTTTTGTACAACTTCATATAAATAGCTGTAACTTTGGATAGAAGACTCAGACACACATATTTATGGCTTTATCTAATAGACTTCTATATCCCCGTGCTGGGCACACAGGTTTTGAAGCTGTTTGAGCTAAGATTTCCAAGTTATTCACATAATGAAAACCTATACTTTGTTTCGGGCGAGCTCCCCATTCAAATGCATGTAATCGTAAGAAACGCACTGGCTTGACGAAAAAAAGCGTTTTTGTACAACTTCATATAAATAGCTGTAACTTTGGATAGAAGAATCAGACACACATATTTATGGCTTTATCTAATAGACTTCTATATCCCCGTGCTGGGCACACAGGTTTTGAAGCTGTTTGAGCTAAGATTTTCAAGTTATTCACATAATGAAAACCTATACTTTGTTTCGGGCGAGCTCCCCATTCAAATGCATGTAATCGTAAGAAACGCACTGGCTTGACGAAAAAAAGCATTTTTGTACAACTTCATATAAATAGCTGTAACTTTGGATAGAAGACTCAGACACACATATTTATGGCTTTATCTAATACACTTCTTTATCCCCGTGCTGGGCACACAGGTTTTGAAGCTGTTTGAGCTACGATTTTAAAGTTATTCACATAATGAAAACCTATACTTTGTTTCGGGCGAGCTCCCCATTCAAATGCATGTAATCGTAAGAAAAGCACTGGCTTGACGAAAAAAAGCGTTTTTGTACAACTTCATATAAATAGCTGTAACTTTGGATAGAAGACTCAGACACACATATTTATGGCTTTATCTAATAGACTTCTATATCCCCGTGCTGGGCACACAGGTTTTGAAGCTGTTTGAGCTAAGATTTCCAAGTTATTCACATAATGAAAACCTATACTTTGTTTCGGGCGAGCTCCCCATTCAAATGCATGTAATCGTAAGAAACGCACTGGCTTGACGAAAAAAAGCGTTTTTGTACAACTTCATATAAATAGCTGTAACTTTGGATAGAAGAATCAGACACACATATTTATGGCTTTATCTAATAGACTTCTATATCCCCGTGCTGGGCACACAGGTTTTGAAGCTGTTTGAGCTAAGATTTTCAAGTTATTCACATAATGAAAACCTATACTTTGTTTCGGGCGAGCTCCCCATTCAAATGCATGTAATCGTAAGAAACGCACTGGCTTGACGAAAAAAAGCATTTTTGTACAACTTCATATAAATAGCTGTAACTTTGGATAGAAGACTCAGACACACATATTTATGGCTTTATCTAATAGACTTCTATATCCCTGTGCTGGGCACACATGTTTTGAAGCTGTTTGAGCTAAGATTTCCAAGTTATTCACATAATGAAAACCTATACTTTGTTTCGGGCGAGCTCCCCATTCAAATGCATGTAATCGTAAGAAACGCACTGGCTTGACGAAAAAAAGCGTTTTTGTACAACTTCATATAAATAGCTGTAACTTTGGATAGAAGAATCAGACACACATATTTATGGCTTTATCTAATAGACTTCTATATCCCCGTGCTGGGCACACAGGTTTTGAAGCTGTTTGAGCTAAGATTTTCAAGTTATTCACATAATGAAAACCTATACTTTGTTTCGGGCGAGCTCCCCATTCAAATGCATGTAATCGTAAGAAACGCACTGGCTTGACGAAAAAAAGCGTTTTTGTACAACTTCATATAAATAGCTGTAACTTTGGATAGAAGACTCAGACACACATATTTATGGCTTTATCTAATACACTTCTATATCCCCGTGCTGGGCACACAGGTTTTGAAGCTGTCTGAGCTAAGATTTCCAAGTTATTCACATAATGAAAACCTATACTTTGTTTCGGGCGAGCTCCCCATTCAAATGCATGTAATCGTAAGAAACGCAGTGGCTTGACGAAAAAAAGCGTTTTTGTACAACTTCATATAAATAGCTGTAACTTTGGATAGAAGACTCAGACACACATATTTATGGCTTTATCTAATAGACTTCTATATCCCCGTGCTGGGCACACAGGTTTTGAAGCTGTTTGAGCTAAGATTTCCAAGTTATTCACATAATGAAAACCTATACTTTGTTTCGGGCGAGCTCCCCATTCAAATGCATGTAATCGTAAGAAACGCACTGGCTTGACGAAAAAAAGCGTTTTTGTACAACTTCATATAAATAGCTGTAACTTTGGATAGAAGAATCAGACACACATATTTATGGCTTTATCTAATAGACTTCTATATCCCCGTGCTGGGCACACAGGTTTTGAAGCTGTTTGAGCTAAGATTTTCAAGTTATTCACATAATGAAAACCTATACTTTGTTTCGGGCGAGCTCCCCATTCAAATGCATGTAATCGTAAGAAACGCACTGGCTTGACGAAAAAAAGCATTTTTGTACAACTTCATATAAATAGCTGTAACTTTGGATAGAAGACTCAGACACACATATTTATGGCTTTATCTAATACACTTCTTTATCCCCGTGCTGGGCACACAGGTTTTGAAGCTGTTTGAGCTACGATTTTAAAGTTATTCACATAATGAAAACCTATACTTTGTTTCGGGCGAGCTCCCCATTCAAATGCATGTAATCGTAAGAAAAGCACTGGCTTGACGAAAAAAAGCATTTTTGTACAACTTCATATAAATAGCTGTAACTTTGGATAGAAGACTCAGACACACATATTTATGGCTTTATCTAATAGACTTCTATATCCCTGTGCTGGGCACACATGTTTTGAAGCTGTTTGAGCTAAGATTTCCAAGTTATTCACATAATGAAAACCTATACTTTGTTTCGGGCGAGCTCCCCATTCAAATGCATGTAATCGTAAGAAACGCACTGGCTTGACGAAAAAAAGCGTTTTTGTACAACTTCATATAAATAGCTGTAACTTTGGATAGAAGACTCAGACACACATATTTATGGCTTTATCTAATACACTTCTTTATCCCCGTGCTGGGCACACAGGTTTTGAAGCTGTTTGAGCTAAGATTTTCAAGTTATTCACATAATGAAAACCTATACTTTGTTTCGGGCGAGCTCCCCATTCAAATGCATGTAATCGTAAGAAACGCACTGGCTTGACGAAAAAAAGCGTTTTTGTACAACTTCATATAAATAGCTGTAACTTTGGATAGAAGACTCAGACACACATATTTATGGCTTTATCTAATACACTTCTATATCCCCGTGCTGGGCACACAGGTTTTGAAGCTGTCTGAGCTAAGATTTCCAAGTTATTCACATAATGAAAACCTATACTTTGTTTCGGGCGAGCTCCCCATTCAAATGCATGTAATCGTAAGAAACGCACTGGCTTGACGAAAAAAAGCGTTTTTGTACAACTTCATATAAATAGCTGTAACTTTGGATAGAAGAATCAGACACACATATTTATGGCTTTATCTAATAGACTTCTATATCCCCGTGCTGGGCACACAGGTTTTGAAGCTGTTTGAGCTAAGATTTTCAAGTTATTCACATAATGAAAACCTATACTTTGTTTCGGGCGAGCTCCCCATTCAAATGCATGTAATCGTAAGAAACGCACTGGCTTGACGAAAAAAAGCGTTTTTGTACAACTTCATATAAATAGCTGTAACTTTGGATAGAAGACTCAGACACACATATTTATGGCTTTATCTAATACACTTCTATATCCCCGTGCTGGGCACACAGGTTTTGAAGCTGTCTGAGCTAAGATTTCCAAGTTATTCACATAATGAAAACCTATACTTTGTTTCGGGCGAGCTCCCCATTCAAATGCATGTAATCGTAAGAAACGCAGTGGCTTGACGAAAAAAAGCGTTTTTGTACAACTTCATATAAATAGCTGTAACTTTGGATAGAAGACTCAGACACACATATTTATGGCTTTATCTAATAGACTTCTATATCCCCGTGCTGGGCACACAGGTTTTGAAGCTGTTTGAGCTAAGATTTCCAAGTTATTCACATAATGAAAACCTATACTTTGTTTCGGGCGAGCTCCCCATTCAAATGCATGTAATCGTAAGAAACGCACTGGCTTGACGAAAAAAAGCGTTTTTGTACAACTTCATATAAATAGCTGTAACTTTGGATAGAAGAATCAGACACACATATTTATGGCTTTATCTAATAGACTTCTATATCCCCGTGCTGGGCACACAGGTTTTGAAGCTGTTTGAGCTAAGATTTTCAAGTTATTCACATAATGAAAACCTATACTTTGTTTCGGGCGAGCTCCCCATTCAAATGCATGTAATCGTAAGAAACGCACTGGCTTGACGAAAAAAAGCATTTTTGTACAACTTCATATAAATAGCTGTAACTTTGGATAGAAGACTCAGACACACATATTTATGGCTTTATCTAATACACTTCTTTATCCCCGTGCTGGGCACACAGGTTTTGAAGCTGTTTGAGCTACGATTTTAAAGTTATTCACATAATGAAAACCTATACTTTGTTTCGGGCGAGCTCCCCATTCAAATGCATGTAATCGTAAGAAAAGCACTGGCTTGACGAAAAAAAGCATTTTTGTACAACTTCATATAAATAGCTGTAACTTTGGATAGAAGACTCAGACACACATATTTATGGCTTTATCTAATAGACTTCTATATCCCTGTGCTGGGCACACAGGTTTTGAAGCTGTTTGAGCTAAGATTTCCAAGTTATTCACATAATGAAAACCTATACTTTGTTTCGGGCGAGCTCCCCATTCAAATGCATGTAATCGTAAGAAACGCACTGGCTTGACGAAAAAAAGCATTTTTGTACAACTTCATATAAATAGCTGTAACTTTGGATAGAAGACTCAGACACACATATTTATGGCTTTATCTAATACACTTCTTTATCCCCGTGCTGGGCACACAGGTTTTGAAGCTGTTTGAGCTACGATTTTAAAGTTATTCACATAATGAAAACCTATACTTTGTTTCGGGCGAGCTCCCCATTCAAATGCATGTAATCGTAAGAAAAGCACTGGCTTGACGAAAAAAAGCGTTTTTGTACAACTTCATATAAATAGCTGTAACTTTGGATAGAAGACTCAGACACACATATTTATGGCTTTATCTAATAGACTTCTATATCCCCGTGCTGGGCACACAGGTTTTGAAGCTGTTTGAGCTAAGATTTCCAAGTTATTCACATAATGAAAACCTATACTTTGTTTCGGGCGAGCTCCCCATTCAAATGCATGTAATCGTAAGAAACGCACTGGCTTGACGAAAAAAAGCGTTTTTGTACAACTTCATATAAATAGCTGTAACTTTGGATAGAAGAATCAGACACACATATTTATGGCTTTATCTAATAGACTTCTATATCCCCGTGCTGGGCACACAGGTTTTGAAGCTGTTTGAGCTAAGATTTTCAAGTTATTCACATAATGAAAACCTATACTTTGTTTCGGGCGAGCTCCCCATTCAAATGCATGTAATCGTAAGAAACGCACTGGCTTGACGAAAAAAAGCATTTTTGTACAACTTCATATAAATAGCTGTAACTTTGGATAGAAGACTCAGACACACATATTTATGGCTTTATCTAATAGACTTCTATATCCCTGTGCTGGGCACACATGTTTTGAAGCTGTTTGAGCTAAGATTTCCAAGTTATTCACATAATGAAAACCTATACTTTGTTTCGGGCGAGCTCCCCATTCAAATGCATGTAATCGTAAGAAACGCACTGGCTTGACGAAAAAAAGCGTTTTTGTACAACTTCATATAAATAGCTGTAACTTTGGATAGAAGAATCAGACACACATATTTATGGCTTTATCTAATAGACTTCTATATCCCCGTGCTGGGCACACAGGTTTTGAAGCTGTTTGAGCTAAGATTTTCAAGTTATTCACATAATGAAAACCTATACTTTGTTTCGGGCGAGCTCCCCATTCAAATGCATGTAATCGTAAGAAACGCACTGGCTTGACGAAAAAAAGCGTTTTTGTACAACTTCATATAAATAGCTGTAACTTTGGATAGAAGACTCAGACACACATATTTATGGCTTTATCTAATACACTTCTATATCCCCGTGCTGGGCACACAGGTTTTGAAGCTGTCTGAGCTAAGATTTCCAAGTTATTCACATAATGAAAACCTATACTTTGTTTCGGGCGAGCTCCCCATTCAAATGCATGTAATCGTAAGAAACGCAGTGGCTTGACGAAAAAAAGCGTTTTTGTACAACTTCATATAAATAGCTGTAACTTTGGATAGAAGACTCAGACACACATATTTATGGCTTTATCTAATAGACTTCTATATCCCCGTGCTGGGCACACAGGTTTTGAAGCTGTTTGAGCTAAGATTTCCAAGTTATTCACATAATGAAAACCTATACTTTGTTTCGGGCGAGCTCCCCATTCAAATGCATGTAATCGTAAGAAACGCACTGGCTTGACGAAAAAAAGCGTTTTTGTACAACTTCATATAAATAGCTGTAACTTTGGATAGAAGAATCAGACACACATATTTATGGCTTTATCTAATAGACTTCTATATCCCCGTGCTGGGCACACAGGTTTTGAAGCTGTTTGAGCTAAGATTTTCAAGTTATTCACATAATGAAAACCTATACTTTGTTTCGGGCGAGCTCCCCATTCAAATGCATGTAATCGTAAGAAACGCACTGGCTTGACGAAAAAAAGCATTTTTGTACAACTTCATATAAATAGCTGTAACTTTGGATAGAAGACTCAGACACACATATTTATGGCTTTATCTAATACACTTCTTTATCCCCGTGGTGGGCACACAGGTTTTGAAGCTGTTTGAGCTACGATTTTAAAGTTATTCACATAATGAAAACCTATACTTTGTTTCGGGCGAGCTCCCCATTCAAATGCATGTAATCGTAAGAAAAGCACTGGCTTGACGAAAAAAAGCATTTTTGTACAACTTCATATAAATAGCTGTAACTTTGGATAGAAGACTCAGACACACATATTTATGGCTTTATCTAATAGACTTCTATATCCCTGTGCTGGGCACACATGTTTTGAAGCTGTTTGAGCTAAGATTTCCAAGTTATTCACATAATGAAAACCTATACTTTGTTTCGGGCGAGCTCCCCATTCAAATGCATGTAATCGTAAGAAACGCACTGGCTTGACGAAAAAAAGCGTTTTTGTACAACTTCATATAAATAGCTGTAACTTTGGATAGAAGACTCAGACACACATATTTATGGCTTTATCTAATACACTTCTTTATCCCCGTGCTGGGCACACAGGTTTTGAAGCTGTTTGAGCTAAGATTTTCAAGTTATTCACATAATGAAAACCTATACTTTGTTTCGGGCGAGCTCCCCATTCAAATGCATGTAATCGTAAGAAACGCACTGGCTTGACGAAAAAAAGCGTTTTTGTACAACTTCATATAAATAGCTGTAACTTTGGATAGAAGACTCAGACACACATATTTATGGCTTTATCTAATACACTTCTATATCCCCGTGCTGGGCACACAGGTTTTGAAGCTGTCTGAGCTAAGATTTCCAAGTTATTCACATAATGAAAACCTATACTTTGTTTCGGGCGAGCTCCCCATTCAAATGCATGTAATCGTAAGAAACGCAGTGGCTTGACGAAAAAAAGCGTTTTTGTACAACTTCATATAAATAGCTGTAACTTTGGATAGAAGACTCAGACACACATATTTATGGCTTTATCTAATAGACTTCTATATCCCCGTGCTGGGCACACAGGTTTTGAAGCTGTTTGAGCTAAGATTTCCAAGTTATTCACATAATGAAAACCTATACTTTGTTTCGGGCGAGCTCCCCATTCAAATGCATGTAATCGTAAGAAACGCACTGGCTTGACGAAAAAAAGCGTTTTTGTACAACTTCATATAAATAGCTGTAACTTTGGATAGAAGAATCAGACACACATATTTATGGCTTTATCTAATAGACTTCTATATCCCCGTGCTGGGCACACAGGTTTTGAAGCTGTTTGAGCTAAGATTTTCAAGTTATTCACATAATGAAAACCTATACTTTGTTTCGGGCGAGCTCCCCATTCAAATGCATGTAATCGTAAGAAACGCACTGGCTTGACGAAAAAAAGCATTTTTGTACAACTTCATATAAATAGCTGTAACTTTGGATAGAAGAGTCAGACACACATATTTATGGCTTTATCTAATACACTTCTTTATCCCCGTGCTGGGCACACAGGTTTTGAAGCTGTTTGAGCTACGATTTTAAAGTTATTCACATAATGAAAACCTATACTTTGTTTCGGGCGAGCTCCCCATTCAAATGCATGTAATCGTAAGAAAAGCACTGGCTTGACGAAAAAAAGCATTTTTGTACAACTTCATATAAATAGCTGTAACTTTGGATAGAAGACTCAGACACACATATTTATGGCTTTATCTAATAGACTTCTATATCCCTGTGCTGGGCACACATGTTTTGAAGCTGTTTGAGCTAAGATTTCCAAGTTATTCACATAATGAAAACCTATACTTTGTTTCGGGCGAGCTCCCCATTCAAATGCATGTAATCGTAAGAAACGCACTGGCTTGACGAAAAAAAGCGTTTTTGTACAACTTCATATAAATAGCTGTAACTTTGGATAGAAGAATCAGACACACATATTTATGGCTTTATCTAATAGACTTCTATATCCCCGTGCTGGGCACACATGTTTTGAAGCTGTTTGAGCTAAGATTTTCAAGTTATTCACATAATGAAAACCTATACTTTGTTTCGGGCGAGCTCCCCATTCAAATGCATGTAATCGTAAGAAACGCACTGGCTTGACGAAAAAAAGCATTTTTGTACAACTTCATATAAATAGCTGTAACTTTGGATAGAAGACTCAGACACACATATTTATGGCTTTATCTAATACACTTCTTTATCCCCGTGCTGGGCACACAGGTTTTGAAGCTGTCTGAGCTAAGATTTTAAAGTTATTCACATAATGAAAACCTATACTTTGTTTCGGGCGAGCTCCCCATTCAAATGCATGTAATCGTAAGAAAAGCACTGGCTTGACGAAAAAAAGCATTTTTGTACAACTTCATATAAATAGCTGTAACTTTGGATAGAAGACTCAGACACACATATTTATGGCTTTATCTAATACACTTCTTTATCCCCGTGCTGGGCACACAGGTTTTGAAGCTGTTTGAGCTAAGATTTTAAAGTTATTGACATAATAAAAACCTATACTTTGTTTCGGGCGAGCTCCCCATTCAAATGCATGTAATCGTAAGAAACGCACTGGCATGACGAAAAAAAGCGTTTTTGTACAACTTCATATAAATAGCTGTAACTTTGGATAGAAGACTCAGACACACATATTTATGGCTTTATCTAATACACTTCTATATCCCCGTGCTGGGCACACAGGTTTTGAAGCTGTCTGAGCTAAGATTTCCAAGTTATTCACATAATGAAAACCTATACTTTGTTTCGGGCGAGCTCCCCATTCAAATGCATGTAATCGTAAGAAACGCACTGGCTTGACGAAAAAAAGCGTTTTTGTACAACTTCATATAAATAGCTGTAACTTTGGATAGAAGAATCAGACACACATATTTATGGCTTTATCTAATAGACTTCTATATCCCCGTGCTGGGCACACAGGTTTTGAAGCTGTTTGAGCTAAGATTTTCAAGTTATTCACATAATGAAAACCTATACTTTGTTTCGGGCGAGCTCCCCATTCAAATGCATGTAATCGTAAGAAACGCACTGGCTTGACGAAAAAAAGCATTTTTGTACAACTTCATATAAATAGCTGTAACTTTGGATAGAAGACTCAGACACACATATTTATGGCTTTATCTAATAGACTTCTATATCCCTGTGCTGGGCACACATGTTTTGAAGCTGTTTGAGCTAAGATTTCCAAGTTATTCACATAATGAAAACCTATACTTTGTTTCGGGCGAGCTCCCCATTCAAATGCATGTAATCGTAAGAAACGCACTGGCTTGACGAAAAAAAGCGTTTTTGTACAACTTCATATAAATAGCTGTAACTTTGGATAGAAGACTCAGACACACATATTTATGGCTTTATCTAATAGACTTCTATATCCCCGTGCTGGGCACACAGGTTTTGAAGCTGTTTGAGCTAAGATTTCCAAGTTATTCACATAATGAAAACCTATACTTTGTTTCGGGCGAGCTCCCCATTCAAATGCATGTAATCGTAAGAAACGCACTGGCTTGACGAAAAAAAGCGTTTTTGTACAACTTCATATAAATAGCTGTAACTTTGGATAGAAGAATCAGACACACATATTTATGGCTTTATCTAATAGACTTCTATATCCCCGTGCTGGGCACACAGGTTTTGAAGCTGTTTGAGCTAAGATTTTCAAGTTATTCACATAATGAAAACCTATACTTTGTTTCGGGCGAGCTCCCCATTCAAATGCATGTAATCGTAAGAAACGCACTGGCTTGACGAAAAAAAGCATTTTTGTACAACTTCATATAAATAGCTGTAACTTTGGATAGAAGACTCAGACACACATATTTATGGCTTTATCTAATACACTTCTTTATCCCCGTGCTGGGCACACAGGTTTTGAAGCTGTTTGAGCTACGATTTTAAAGTTATTCACATAATGAAAACCTATACTTTGTTTCGGGCGAGCTCCCCATTCAAATGCATGTAATCGTAAGAAAAGCACTGGCTTGACGAAAAAAAGCATTTTTGTACAACTTCATATAAATAGCTGTAACTTTGGATAGAAGACTCAGACACACATATTTATGGCTTTATCTAATAGACTTCTATATCCCTGTGCTGGGCACACATGTTTTGAAGCTGTTTGAGCTAAGATTTCCAAGTTATTCACATAATGAAAACCTATACTTTGTTTCGGGCGAGCTCCCCATTCAAATGCATGTAATCGTAAGAAACGCACTGGCTTGACGAAAAAAAGCGTTTTTGTACAACTTCATATAAATAGCTGTAACTTTGGATAGAAGAATCAGACACACATATTTATGGCTTTATCTAATAGACTTCTATATCCCCGTGCTGGGCACACATGTTTTGAAGCTGTTTGAGCTAAGATTTTCAAGTTATTCACATAATGAAAACCTATACTTTGTTTCGGGCGAGCTCCCCATTCAAATGCATGTAATCGTAAGAAACGCACTGGCTTGACGAAAAAAAGCATTTTTGTACAACTTCATATAAATAGCTGTAACTTTGGATAGAAGACTCAGACACACATATTTATGGCTTTATCTAATACACTTCTTTATCCCCGTGCTGGGCACACAGGTTTTGAAGCTGTCTGAGCTAAGATTTTAAAGTTATTCACATAATGAAAACCTATACTTTGTTTCGGGCGAGCTCCCCATTCAAATGCATGTAATCGTAAGAAAAGCACTGGCTTGACGAAAAAAAGCATTTTTGTACAACTTCATATAAATAGCTGTAACTTTGGATAGAAGACTCAGACACACATATTTATGGCTTTATCTAATACACTTCTTTATCCCCGTGCTGGGCACACAGGTTTTGAAGCTGTTTGAGCTAAGATTTTAAAGTTATTGACATAATAAAAACCTATACTTTGTTTCGGGCGAGCTCCCCATTCAAATGCATGTAATCGTAAGAAACGCACTGGCATGACGAAAAAAAGCGTTTTTGTACAACTTCATATAAATAGCTGTAACTTTGGATAGAAGACTCAGACACACATATTTATGGCTTTATCTAATACACTTCTATATCCCCGTGCTGGGCACACAGGTTTTGAAGCTGTCTGAGCTAAGATTTCCAAGTTATTCACATAATGAAAACCTATACTTTGTTTCGGGCGAGCTCCCCATTCAAATGCATGTAATCGTAAGAAACGCACTGGCTTGACGAAAAAAAGCGTTTTTGTACAACTTCATATAAATAGCTGTAACTTTGGATAGAAGAATCAGACACACATATTTATGGCTTTATCTAATAGACTTCTATATCCCCGTGCTGGGCACACAGGTTTTGAAGCTGTTTGAGCTAAGATTTTCAAGTTATTCACATAATGAAAACCTATACTTTGTTTCGGGCGAGCTCCCCATTCAAATGCATGTAATCGTAAGAAACGCACTGGCTTGACGAAAAAAAGCATTTTTGTACAACATCATATAAATAGCTGTAACTTTGGATAGAAGACTCAGACACACATATTTATGGCTTTATCTAATAGACTTCTATATCCCTGTGCTGGGCACACATGTTTTGAAGCTGTTTGAGCTAAGATTTCCAAGTTATTCACATAATGAAAACCTATACTTTGTTTCGGGCGAGCTCCCCATTCAAATGCATGTAATCGTAAGAAACGCACTGGCTTGACGAAAAAAAGCGTTTTTGTACAACTTCATATAAATAGCTGTAACTTTGGATAGAAGAATCAGACACACATATTTATGGCTTTATCTAATAGACTTCTATATCCCCGTGCTGGGCACACAGGTTTTGAAGCTGTTTGAGCTAAGATTTTAAAGTTATTCACATAATGAAAACCTATACTTTGTTTCGGGCGAGCTCCCCATTCAAATGCATGTAATCGTAAGAAAAGCACTGGCTTGACGAAAAAAAGCGTTTTTGTACAACTTCATATAAATAGCTGTAACTTTGGATAGAAGAATCAGACACACATATTTATGGCTTTATCTAATAGACTTCTATATCCCCGTGCTGGGCACAGAGGTTTTGAAGCTGTTTGAGCTAAGATTTTCAAGTTATTCACATAATGAAAACCTATACTTTGTTTCGGGCGAGCTCCCCATTAAAATGCATGTAATCGTAAGAAACGCACTGGCTTGACGAAAAAAAGCATTTTTGTACAACTTCATATAAATAGCTGTAACTTTGGATAGAAGACTCAGACACACATATTTATGGCTTTATCTAATACACTTCTTTATCCCCGTGCTGGGCACACAGGTTTTGAAGCTGTTTGAGCTAAGATTTTAAAGTTATTCACATAATGAAAACCTATACTTTGTTTCGGGCGAGCTCCCCATTCAAATGCATGTAATCGTAAGAAAAGCACTGGCTTGACGAAAAAAAGCATTTTTGTACAACTTCATATAAATAGCTGTAACTTTGGATAGAAGACTCAGACACACATATTTATGGCTTTATCTAATACACTTCTTTATCCCCGTGCTGGGCACACAGGTTTTGAAGCTGTTTGAGCTAAGATTTTAAAGTTATTCACATAATGAAAACCTATACTTTGTTTCGGGCGAGCTCCCCATTCAAATGCATGTAATCGTAAGAAACGCACTGGCTTGACGAAAAAAAGCGTTTTTGTACAACTTCATATAAATAGCTGTAACTTTGGATAGAAGACTCAGACACACATATTTATGGCTTTATCTAATACACTTCTTTATCCCCGTGCTGGGCACACAGGTTTTGAAGCTGTTTGAGCTAAGATTTTAAAGTTATTCACATAATGAAAACCTATACTTTGTTTCGGGCGAGCTCCCCATTCAAATGCATGTAATCGTAAGAAACGCACTGGCTTGACGAAAAAAAGCGTTTTTGTACAACTTCATATAAATAGCTGTAACTTTGGATAGAAGAATCAGACACACATATTTATGGCTTTATCTAATAGACTTCTATATCCCCGTGCTGGGCACACAGGTTTTGAAGCTGTTTGAGCTAAGATTTTCAAGTTATTCACATAATGAAAACCTATACTTTGTTTCGGGCGAGCTCCCCATTCAAATGCATGTAATCGTAAGAAAAGCACTGGCTTGACGAAAAAAAGCATTTTTGTACAACTTCATATAAATAGCTGTAACTTTGGATAGAAGACTCAGACACACATATTTATGGCTTTATCTAATACACTTCTTTATCCCCGTGCTGGGCACACAGGTTTTGAAGCTGTTTGAGCTAAGATTTTAAAGTTATTCACATAATGAAAACCTATACTTTGTTTCGGGCGAGCTCCCCATTCAAATGCATGTAATCGTAAGAAACGCACTGGCTTGACGAAAAAAAGCGTTTTTGTACAACTTCATATAAATAGCTGTAACTTTGGATAGAAGAATCAGACACACATATTTATGGCTTTATCTAATAGACTTCTATATCCCCGTGCTGGGCACACAGGTTTTGAAGCTGTTTGAGCTAAGATTTTCAAGTTATTCACATAATGAAAACCTATACTTTGTTTCGGGCGAGCTCCCCATTCAAATGCATGTAATCGTAAGAAACGCACTGGCTTGACGAAAAAAAGCATTTTTGTACAACTTCATATAAATAGCTGTAACTTTGGATAGAAGACTCAGACACACATATTTATGGCTTTATCTAATAGACTTCTTTATCCCCGTGCTGGGCACACAGGTTTTGAAGCTGTTTGAGCTACGATTTTAAAGTTATTCACATAATGAAAACCTATACTTTGTTTCGGGCGAGCTCCCCATTCAAATGCATGTAATCGTAAGAAAAGCACTGGCTTGACGAAAAAAAGCGTTTTTGTACAACTTCATATAAATAGCTGTAACTTTGGATAGAAGACTCAGACACACATATTTATGGCTTTATCTAATACACTTCTATATCCCCGTGCTGGGCACACAGGTTTTGAAGCTGTTTGAGCTAAGATTTCCAAGTTATTCACATAATGAAAACCTATACTTTGTTTCGGGCGAGCTCCCCATTCAAATGCATGTAATCGTAAGAAACGCACTGGCTTGACGAAAAAAAGCGTTTTTGTACAACTTCATATAAATAGCTGTAACTTTGGATAGAAGAATCAGACACACATATTTATGGCTTTATCTAATAGACTTCTATATCCCCGTGCTGGGCACACAGGTTTTGAAGCTGTTTGAGCTAAGATTTTCAAGTTATTCACATAATGAAAACCTATACTTTGTTTCGGGCGAGCTCCCCATTCAAATGCATGTAATCGTAAGAAAAGCACTGGCTTGACGAAAAAAAGCATTTTTGTACAACTTCATATAAATAGCTGTAACTTTGGATAGAAGACTCAGACACACATATTTATGGCTTTATCTAATACACTTCTTTATCCCCGTGCTGGGCACACAGGTTTTGAAGCTGTTTAAGCTAAGATTTTAAAGTTATTCACATAATGAAAACCTATACTTTGTTTCGGGCGAGCTCCCCATTCAAATGCATGTAATCGTAAGAAAAGCACTGGCTTGACGAAAAAAAGCATTTTTGTACAACTTCATATAAATAGCTGTAACTTTGGATAGAAGACTCAGACACACATATTTATGGCTTTATCTAATAGACTTCTATATCCCCGTGCTGGGCACACAGGTTTTGAAGCTGTTTGAGCTAAGATTTTCAAGTTATTCACATAATGAAAACCTATACTTTGTTTCGGGCGAGCTCCCCATTCAAATGCATGTAATCGTAAGAAAAGCACTGGCTTGACGAAAAAAAGCATTTTTGTACAACTTCATATAAATAGCTGTAACTTTGGATAGAAGACTCAGACACACATATTTATGGCTTTATCTAATACACTTCTTTATCCCCGTGCTGGGCACACAGGTTTTGAAGCTGTTTGAGCTAAGATTTTAAAGTTATTCACATAATGAAAACCTATACTTTGTTTCGGGCGAGCTCCCCATTCAAATGCATGTAATCGTAAGAAACGCACTGGCTTGACGAAAAAAAGCGTTTTTGTACAACTTCATATAAATAGCTGTAACTTTGGATAGAAGAATCAGACACACATATTTATGGCTTTATCTAATAGACTTCTATATCCCCGTGCTGGGCACACAGGTTTTGAAGCTGTTTGAGCTAAGATTTTCAAGTTATTCACATAATGAAAACCTATACTTTGTTTCGGGCGAGCTCCCCATTCAAATGCATGTAATCGTAAGAAACGCACTGGCTTGACGAAAAAAAGCATTTTTGTACAACTTCATATAAATAGCTGTAACTTTGGATAGAAGACTCAGACACACATATTTATGGCTTTATCTAATAGACTTCTTTATCCCCGTGCTGGGCACACAGGTTTTGAAGCTGTTTGAGCTACGATTTTAAAGTTATTCACATAATGAAAACCTATACTTTGTTTCGGGCGAGCTCCCCATTCAAATGCATGTAATCGTAAGAAAAGCACTGGCTTGACGAAAAAAAGCGTTTTTGTACAACTTCATATAAATAGCTGTAACTTTGGATAGAAGACTCAGACACACATATTTATGGCTTTATCTAATACACTTCTATATCCCCGTGCTGGGCACACAGGTTTTGAAGCTGTTTGAGCTAAGATTTCCAAGTTATTCACATAATGAAAACCTATACTTTGTTTCGGGCGAGCTCCCCATTCAAATGCATGTAATCGTAAGAAACGCACTGGCTTGACGAAAAAAAGCGTTTTTGTACAACTTCATATAAATAGCTGTAACTTTGGATAGAAGAATCAGACACACATATTTATGGCTTTATCTAATAGACTTCTATATCCCCGTGCTGGGCACACAGGTTTTGAAGCTGTTTGAGCTAAGATTTTCAAGTTATTCACATAATGAAAACCTATACTTTGTTTCGGGCGAGCTCCCCATTCAAATGCATGTAATCGTAAGAAAAGCACTGGCTTGACGAAAAAAAGCATTTTTGTACAACTTCATATAAATAGCTGTAACTTTGGATAGAAGACTCAGACACACATATTTATGGCTTTATCTAATACACTTCTTTATCCCCGTGCTGGGCACACAGGTTTTGAAGCTGTTTAAGCTAAGATTTTAAAGTTATTCACATAATGAAAACCTATACTTTGTTTCGGGCGAGCTCCCCATTCAAATGCATGTAATCGTAAGAAAAGCACTGGCTTGACGAAAAAAAGCATTTTTGTACAACTTCATATAAATAGCTGTAACTTTGGATAGAAGAATCAGACACACATATTTATGGCTTTATCTAATAGACTTCTATATCCCCGTGCTGGGCACACAGGTTTTGAAGCTGTTTGAGCTAAGATTTCCAAGTTATTCACATAATGAAAACCTATACTTTGTTTCGGGCGAGCTCCCCATTCAAATGCATGTAATCGTAAGAAACGCACTGGCTTGACGAAAAAAAGCGTTTTTGTACAACTTCATATAAATAGCTGTAACTTTGGATAGAAGAATCAGACACACATATTTATGGCTTTATCTAATAGACTTCTATATCCCCGTGCTGGGCACACAGGTTTTGAAGCTGTTTGAGCTAAGATTTTCAAGTTATTCACATAATGAAAACCTATACTTTGTTTCGGGCGAGCTCCCCATTCAAATGCATGTAATCGTAAGAAACGCACTGGCTTGACGAAAAAAAGCATTTTTGTACAACTTCATATAAATAGCTGTAACTTTGGATAGAAGACTCAGACACACATATTTATGGCTTTATCTAATAGACTTCTTTATCCCCGTGCTGGGCACACAGGTTTTGAAGCTGTTTGAGCTACGATTTTAAAGTTATTCACATAATGAAAACCTATACTTTGTTTCGGGCGAGCTCCCCATTCAAATGCATGTAATCGTAAGAAAAGCACTGGCTTGACGAAAAAAAGCGTTTTTGTACAACTTCATATAAATAGCTGTAACTTTGGATAGAAGACTCAGACACACATATTTATGGCTTTATCTAATACACTTCTATATCCCCGTGCTGGGCACACAGGTTTTGAAGCTGTTTGAGCTAAGATTTCCAAGTTATTCACATAATGAAAACCTATACTTTGTTTCGGGCGAGCTCCCCATTCAAATGCATGTAATCGTAAGAAACGCACTGGCTTGACGAAAAAAAGCGTTTTTGTACAACTTCATATAAATAGCTGTAACTTTGGATAGAAGAATCAGACACACATATTTATGGCTTTATCTAATAGACTTCTATATCCCCGTGCTGGGCACACAGGTTTTGAAGCTGTTTGAGCTAAGATTTTCAAGTTATTCACATAATGAAAACCTATACTTTGTTTCGGGCGAGCTCCCCATTCAAATGCATGTAATCGTAAGAAAAGCACTGGCTTGACGAAAAAAAGCATTTTTGTACAACTTCATATAAATAGCTGTAACTTTGGATAGAAGACTCAGACACACATATTTATGGCTTTATCTAATACACTTCTTTATCCCCGTGCTGGGCACACAGGTTTTGAAGCTGTTTGAGCTAAGATTTTAAAGTTATTCACATAATGAAAACCTATACTTTGTTTCGGGCGAGCTCCCCATTCAAATGCATGTAATCGTAAGAAAAGCACTGGCTTGACGAAAAAAAGCATTTTTGTACAACTTCATATAAATAGCTGTAACTTTGGATAGAAGAATCAGACACACATATTTATGGCTTTATCTAATAGACTTCTATATCCCCGTGCTGGGCACACAGGTTTTGAAGCTGTTTGAGCTAAGATTTCCAAGTTATTCACATAATGAAAACCTATACTTTGTTTCGGGCGAGCTCCCCATTCAAATGCATGTAATCGTAAGAAACGCACTGGCTTGACGAAAAAAAGCGTTTTTGTACAACTTCATATAAATAGCTGTAACTTTGGATAGAAGAATCAGACACACATATTTATGGCTTTATCTAATAGACTTCTATATCCCCGTGCTGGGCACACAGGTTTTGAAGCTATTTGAGCTAAGATTTTCAAGTTATTCACATAATGAAAACCTATACTTTGTTTCGGGCGAGCTCCCCATTCAAATGCATGTAATCGTAAGAAAAGCACTGGCTTGACGAAAAAAAGCATTTTTGTACAACTTCATATAAATAGCTGTAACTTTGGATAGAAGACTCAGACACACATATTTATGGCTTTATCTAATAGACTTCTTTATCCCCGTGCTGGGCACACAGGTTTTGAAGCTGTTTGAGCTACGATTTTAAAGTTATTCACATAATGAAAACCTATACTTTGTTTCGGGCGAGCTCCCCATTCAAATGCATGTAATCGTAAGAAAAGCACTGGCTTGACGAAAAAAAGCGTTTTTGTACAACTTCATATAAATAGCTGTAACTTTGGATAGAAGACTCAGACACACATATTTATGGCTTTATCTAATACACTTCTATATCCCCGTGCTGGGCACACAGGTTTTGAAGCTGTTTGAGCTAAGATTTCCAAGTTATTCACATAATGAAAACCTATACTTTGTTTCGGGCGAGCTCCCCATTCAAATGCATGTAATCGTAAGAAACGCACTGGCTTGACGAAAAAAAGCGTTTTTGTACAACTTCATATAAATAGCTGTAACTTTGGATAGAAGAATCAGACACACATATTTATGGCTTTATCTAATAGACTTCTATATCCCCGTGCTGGGCACACAGGTTTTGAAGCTGTTTGAGCTAAGATTTTCAAGTTATTCACATAATGAAAACCTATACTTTGTTTCGGGCGAGCTCCCCATTCAAATGCATGTAATCGTAAGAAAAGCACTGGCTTGACGAAAAAAAGCATTTTTGTACAACTTCATATAAATAGCTGTAACTTTGGATAGAAGACTCAGACACACATATTTATGGCTTTATCTAATACACTTCTTTATCCCCGTGCTGGGCACACAGGTTTTGAAGCTGTTTGAGCTAAGATTTTAAAGTTATTCACATAATGAAAACCTATACTTTGTTTCGGGCGAGCTCCCCATTCAAATGCATGTAATCGTAAGGAAAGCACTGGCTTGACGAAAAAAAGCATTTTTGTACAACTTCATATAAATAGCTGTAACTTTGGATAGAAGAATCAGACACACATATTTATGGCTTTATCTAATAGACTTCTATATCCCCGTGCTGGGCACACAGGTTTTGAAGCTGTCTGAGCTAAGATTTCCAAGTTATTCACATAATGAAAACCTATACTTTGTTTCGGGCGAGCTCCCCATTCAAATGCATGTAATCGTAAGAAACGCACTGGCTTGACGAAAAAAAGCGTTTTTGTACAACTTCATATAAATAGCTGTAACTTTGGATAGAAGACTCAGACACACATATTTATGGCTTTATCTAATACACTTCTTTATCCCCGTGCTGGGCACACAGGTTTTGAAGCTGTTTGAGCTAAGATTTTAAAGTTATTCACATAATGAAAACCTATACTTTGTTTCGGGCGAGCTCCCCATTCAAATGCATGTAATCGTAAGAAAAGCACTGGCTTGACGAAAAAAAGCATTTTTGTACAACTTCATATAAATAGCTGTAACTTTGGATAGAAGAATCAGACACACATATTTATGGCTTTATCTAATAGACTTCTATATCCCCGTGCTGGGCACACAGGTTTTGAAGCTGTCTGAGCTAAGATTTCCAAGTTATTCACATAATGAAAACCTATACTTTGTTTCGGGCGAGCTCCCCATTCAAATGCATGTAATCGTAAGAAACGCACTGGCTTGACGAAAAAAAGCGTTTTTGTACAACTTCATATAAATAGCTGTAACTTTGGATAGAAGACTCAGACACACATATTTATGGCTTTATCTAATAGACTTCTTTATCCCCGTGCTGGGCACACAGGTTTTGAAGCTGTTTGAGCTACGATTTTAAAGTTATTCACATAATGAAAACCTATACTTTGTTTCGGGCGAGCTCCCCATTCAAATGCATGTAATCGTAAGAAAAGCACTGGCTTGACGAAAAAAAGCGTTTTTGTACAACTTCATATAAATAGCTGTAACTTTGGATAGAAGACTCAGACACACATATTTATGGCTTTATCTAATACACTTCTATATCCCCGTGCTGGGCACACAGGTTTTGAAGCTGTTTGAGCTAAGATTTCCAAGTTATTCACATAATGAAAACCTATACTTTGTTTCGGGCGAGCTCCCCATTCAAATGCATGTAATCGTAAGAAACGCACTGGCTTGACGAAAAAAAGCGTTTTTGTACAACTTCATATAAATAGCTGTAACTTTGGATAGAAGAATCAGACACACATATTTATGGCTTTATCTAATAGACTTCTATATCCCCGTGCTGGGCACACAGGTTTTGAAGCTGTTTGAGCTAAGATTTTCAAGTTATTCACATAATGAAAACCTATACTTTGTTTCGGGCGAGCTCCCCATTCAAATGCATGTAATCGTAAGAAAAGCACTGGCTTGACGAAATAAAGCGTTTTTGTACAACTTCATATAAATAGCTGTAACTTTGGATAGAAGACTCAGACACACATATTTATGGCTTTATCTAATACACTTCTTTATCCCCGTGCTGGGCACACAGGTTTTGAAGCTGTTTGAGCTAAGATTTTAAAGTTATTCACATAATGAAAACCTATACTTTGTTTCGGGCGAGCTCCCCATTCAAATGCATGTAATCGTAAGAAACGCACTGGCATGACGAAAAAAAGCGTTTTTGTACAACTTCATATAAATAGCTGTAACTTTGGATAGAAGACTCAGACACACATATTTATAGCTTTATCTAATACACTTCTATATCCCCGTGCTGGGCACACAGGTTTTGAAGCTGTCTGAGCTAAGATTTCCAAGTTATTCACATAATGAAAACCTATACTTTGTTTCGGGCGAGCTCCCCATTCAAATGCATGTAATCGTAAGAAACGCACTGGCTTGACGAAAAAAAGCGTTTTTGTACAACTTCATATAAATAGCTGTAACTTTGGATAGAAGACTCAGACACACATATTTATGGCTTTATCTAATACACTTCTTTATCCCCGTGCTGGGCACACAGGTTTTGAAGCTGTTTGAGCTAAGATTTTAAAGTTATTCACATAATGAAAACCTATACTTTGTTTCGGGCGAGCTCCCCATTCAAATGCATGTAATCGTAAGAAACGCACTGGCTTGACGAAAAAAAGCGTTTTTGTACAACTTCATATAAATAGCTGTAACTTTGGATAGAAGACTCAGACACACATATTTATGGCTTTATCTAATACACTTCTATATCCCCGTGCTGGGCACACAGGTTTTGAAGCTGTTTGAGCTAAGATTTCCAAGTTATTCACATAATGAAAACCTATACTTTGTTTCGGGCGAGCTCCCCATTCAAATGCATGTAATTGTAAGAAACGCACTGGCTTGACGAAAAAAAGCGTTTTTGTACAACTTCATATAAATAGCTGTAACTTTGGATAGAAGAATCAGACACACATATTTATGGCTTTATCTAATAGACTTCTATATCCCCGTGCTGGGCACACAGGTTTTGAAGCTGTTTGAGCTAAGATTTTCAAGTTATTCACATAATGAAAACCTATACTTTGTTTCGGGCGAGCTCCCCATTCAAATGCATGTAATCGTAAGAAAAGCACTGGCTTGACGAAAAAAAGCATTTTTGTACAACTTCATATAAATAGCTGTAACTTTGGATAGAAGACTCAGACACACATATTTATGGCTTTATCTAATACACTTCTTTATCCCCGTGCTGGGCACACAGGTTTTGAAGCTGTTTGAGCTAAGATTTTCAAGTTATTCACATAATGAAAACCTATACTTTGTTTCGGGCGAGCTCCCCATTCAAATGCATGTAATCGTAAGAAAAGCACTGGCTTGACGAAAAAAAGCATTTTTGTACAACTTCATATAAATAGCTGTAACTTTGGATAGAAGAATCAGACACACATATTTATGGCTTTATCTAATAGACTTCTATATCCCCGTGCTGGGCACACAGGTTTTGAAGCTGTTTGAGCTAAGATTTCCAAGTTATTCACATAATGAAAACCTATACTTTGTTTCGGGCGAGCTCCCCATTCAAATGCATGTAATCGTAAGAAACGCACTGGCTTGACGAAAAAAAGCGTTTTTGTACAACTTCATATAAATAGCTGTAACTTTGGATAGAAGAATCAGACACACATATTTATGGCTTTATCTAATAGACTTCTATATCCCCGTGCTGGGCACACAGGTTTTGAAGCTGTTTGAGCTAAGATTTTCAAGTTATTCACATAATGAAAACCTATACTTTGTTTCGGGCGAGCTCCCCATTCAAATGCATGTAATCGTAAGAAACGCACTGGCTTGACGAAAAAAAGCATTTTTGTACAACTTCATATAAATAGCTGTAACTTTGGATAGAAGACTCAGACACACATATTTATGGCTTTATCTAATACACTTCTTTATCCCCGTGCTGGGCACACAGGTTTTGAAGCTGTTTGAGCTACGATTTTAAAGTTATTCACATAATGAAAACCTATACTTTGTTTCGGGCGAGCTCCCCATTCAAATGCATGTAATCGTAAGAAAAGCACTGGCTTGACGAAAAAAAGCATTTTTGTACAACTTCATATAAATAGCTGTAACTTTGGATAGAAGACTCAGACACACATATTTATGGCTTTATCTAATAGACTTCTATATCCCTGTGCTGGGCACACAGGTTTTGAAGCTGTTTGAGCTAAGATTTTCAAGTTATTCACATAATGAAAACCTATACTTTGTTTCGGGCGAGCTCCCCATTCAAATGCATGTAATCGTAAGAAAAGCACTGGCTTGACGAAAAAAAGCGTTTTTGTACAACTTCATATAAATAGCTGTAACTTTGGATAGAAGACTCAGACACACATATTTATGGCTTTATCTAATAGACTTCTATATCCCTTTGCTGGGCACACATGTTTTGAAGCTGTTTGAGCTAAGATTTTCAAGTTATTCACATAATGAAAACCTATACTTTGTTTCGGGCGAGCTCCCCATTCAAATGCATGTAATCGTAAGAAACGCACTGGCTTGACGAAAAAAAGCGTTTTTGTACAACTTCATATAAATAGCTGTAACTTTGGATAGAAGACTCAGACACACATATTTATGGCTTTATCTAATAGACTTCTATATCCCCGTGCTGGGCACACATGTTTTGAAGCTGTTTGAGCTAAGATTTTCAAGTTATTCACATAATGAAAACCTATACTTTGTTTCGGGCGAGCTCCCCATTCAAATGCATGTAATCGTAAGAAACGCACTGGCTTGACGAAAAAAAGCATTTTTGTACAACTTCATATAAATAGCTGTAACTTTGGATAGAAGACTCAGACACACATATTTATGGCTTTATCTAATAGACTTCTATATCCCCGTGCTGGGCACACATGTTTTGAAGCTGTTTGAGCTAAGATTTTCAAGTTATTCACATAATGAAAACCTATACTTTGTTTCGGGCGAGCTCCCCATTCAAATGCATGTAATCGTAAGAAACGCACTGGCTTGACGAAAAAAAGCATTTTTGTACAACTTCATATAAATAGCTGTAACTTTGGATAGAAGACTCAGACACACATATTTATGGCTTTATCTAATAGACTTCTATATCCCCGTGCTGGGCACACATGTTTTGAAGCTGTTTGAGCTAAGATTTTCAAGTTATTCACATAATGAAAACCTATACTTTGTTTCGGGCGAGCTCCCCATTCAAATGCATGTAATCGTAAGAAAAGCACTGGCTTGACGAAAAAAAGCATTTTTGTACAACTTCATATAAATAGCTGTAACTTTGGATAGAAGACTCAGACACACATATTTATGGCTTTATCTAATACACTTCTTTATCCCCGTGCTGGGCACACAGGTTTTGAAGCTGTTTGAGCTAAGATTTTAAAGTTATTCACATAATGAAAACCTATACTTTGTTGCGGGCGAGCTCCCCATTCAAATGCATGTAATCGTAAGAAACGCACTGGCATGACGAAAAAAAGCGTTTTTGTACAACTTCATATAAATAGCTGTAACTTTGGATAGAAGACTCAGACACACATATTTATGGCTTTATCTAATACACTTCTATATCCCCGTGCTGGGCACACAGGTTTTGAAGCTGTCTGAGCTAAGATTTCCAAGTTATTCACATAATGAAAACCTATACTTTGTTTCGGGCGAGCTCCCCATTCAAATGCATGTAATCGTAAGAAACGCACTGGCATGACGAAAAAAAGCGTTTTTGTACAACTTCATATAAATAGCTGTAACTTTGGATAGAAGACTCAGACACACATATTTATGGCTTTATCTAATACACTTCTTTATCCCCGTGCTGGGCACACAGGTTTTGAAGCTGTTTGAGCTAAGATTTTAAAGTTATTCACATAATGAAAACCTATACTTTGTTTCGGGCGAGCTCCCCATTCAAATGCATGTAATCGTAAGAAAAGCACTGGCTTGACGAAAAAAAGCATTTTTTTACAACTTCATATAAATAGCTGTAACTTTGGATAGAAGAATCAGACACACATATTTATGGCTTTATCTAATAGACTTCTATATCCCCGTGCTGGGCACACAGGTTTTGAAGCTGTTTGAGCTAAGATTTTCAAGTTATTCACATAATGAAAACCTATACTTTGTTTCGGGCGAGCTCCCCATTCAAATGCATGTAATCGTAAGAAACGCACTGGCTTGACGAAAAAAAGCATTTTTGTACAACTTCATATAAATAGCTGTAACTTTGGATAGAAGACTCAGACACACATATTTATGGCTTTATCTAATAGACTTCTATATCCCCGTGCTGGGCACACATGTTTTGAAGCTGTTTGAGCTAAGATTTTCAAGTTATTCACATAATGAAAACCTATACTTTGTTTCGGGCGAGCTCCCCATTCAAATGCATGTAATCGTAAGAAAAGCACTGGCTTGACGAAAAAAAGCATTTTTGTACAACTTCATATAAATAGCTGTAACTTTGGATAGAAGACTCAGACACACATATTTATGGCTTTATCTAATACACTTCTTTATCCCCGTGCTGGGCACACAGGTTTTGAAGCTGTTTGAGCTAAGATTTTAAAGTTATTCACATAATGAAAACCTATACTTTGTTGCGGGCGAGCTCCCCATTCAAATGCATGTAATCGTAAGAAACGCACTGGCATGACGAAAAAAAGCGTTTTTGTACAACTTCATATAAATAGCTGTAACTTTGGATAGAAGACTCAGACACACATATTTATGGCTTTATCTAATACACTTCTATATCCCCGTGCTGGGCACACAGGTTTTGAAGCTGTCTGAGCTAAGATTTCCAAGTTATTCACATAATGAAAACCTATACTTTGTTTCGGGCGAGCTCCCCATTCAAATGCATGTAATCGTAAGAAACGCACTGGCTTGACGAAAAAAAGCGTTTTTGTACAACTTCATATAAATAGCTGTAACTTTGGATAGAAGACTCAGACACACATATTTATGGCTTTATCTAATACACTTCTTTATCCCCGTGCTGGGCACACAGGTTTTGAAGCTGTTTGAGCTAAGATTTTAAAGTTATTCACATAATGAAAACCTATACTTTGTTTCGGGCGAGCTCCCCATTCAAATGCATGTAATCGTAAGAAAAGCACTGGCTTGACGAAAAAAAGCATTTTTGTACAACTTCATATAAATAGCTGTAACTTTGGATAGAAGAATCAGACACACATATTTATGGCTTTATCTAATAGACTTCTATATCCCCGTGCTGGGCACACAGGTTTTGAAGCTGTTTGAGCTAAGATTTTCAAGTTATTCACATAATGAAAACCTATACTTTGTTTCGGGCGAGCTCCCCATTCAAATGCATGTAATCGTAAGAAACGCACTGGCTTGACGAAAAAAAGCATTTTTGTACAACTTCATATAAATAGCTGTAACTTTGGATAGAAGACTCAGACACACATATTTATAGCTTTATCTAATACACTTCTATATCCCCGTGCTGGGCACACAGGTTTTGAAGCTGTCTGAGCTAAGATTTCCAAGTTATTCACATAATGAAAACCTATACTTTGTTTCGGGCGAGCTCCCCATTCAAATGCATGTAATCGTAAGAAACGCACTGGCTTGACGAAAAAAAGCGTTTTTGTACAACTTCATATAAATAGCTGTAACTTTGGATAGAAGACTCAGACACACATATTTATGGCTTTATCTAATACACTTCTTTATCCCCGTGCTGGGCACACAGGTTTTGAAGCTGTTTGAGCTAAGATTTCCAAGTTATTCACATAATGAAAACCTATACTTTGTTTCGGGCGAGCTCCCCATTCAAATGCATGTAATCGTAAGAAACGCACTGGCTTGACGAAAAAAAGCGTTTTTGTACAACTTCATATAAATAGCTGTAACTTTGGATAGAAGACTCAGACACACATATTTATGGCTTTATCTAATACACTTCTTTATCCCCGTGCTGGGCACACAGGTTTTGAAGCTGTTTGAGCTAAGATTTTAAAGTTATTCACATAATGAAAACCTATACTTTGTTTCGGGCGAGCTCCCCATTCAAATGCATGTAATCGTAAGAAACGCACTGGCTTGACGAAAAAAAGCGTTTTTGTACAACTTCATATAAATAGCTGTAACTTTGGATAGAAGACTCAGACACACATATTTATGGCTTTATCTAATACACTTCTATATCCCCGTGCTGGGCACACAGGTTTTGAAGCTGTTTGAGCTAAGATTTCCAAGTTATTCACATAATGAAAACCTATACTTTGTTTCGGGCGAGCTCCCCATTCAAATGCATGTAATCGTAAGAAACGCACTGGCTTGACGAAAAAAAGCGTTTTTGTACAACTTCATATAAATAGCTGTAACTTTGGATAGAAGAATCAGACACACATATTTATGGCTTTATCTAATAGACTTCTATATCCCCGTGCTGGGCACACAGGTTTTGAAGCTGTTTGAGCTAAGATTTTCAAGTTATTCACATAATGAAAACCTATACTTTGTTTCGGGCGAGCTCCCCATTCAAATGCATGTAATCGTAAGAAAAGCACTGGCTTGACGAAAAAAAGCATTTTTGTACAACTTCATATAAATAGCTGTAACTTTGGATAGAAGACTCAGACACACATATTTATGGCTTTATCTAATACACTTCTTTATCCCCGTGCTGGGCACACAGGTTTTGAAGCTGTTTGAGCTAAGATTTTCAAGTTATTCACATAATGAAAACCTATACTTTGTTTCGGGCGAGCTCCCCATTCAAATGCATGTAATCGTAAGAAAAGCACTGGCTTGACGAAAAAAAGCATTTTTGTACAACTTCATATAAATAGCTGTAACTTTGGATAGAAGACTCAGACACACATATTTATGGCTTTATCTAATACACTTCTATATCCCCGTGCTGGGCACACAGGTTTTGAAGCTGTTTGAGCTAAGATTTCCAAGTTATTCACATAATGAAAACCTATACTTTGTTTCGGGCGAGCTCCCCATTCAAATGCATGTAATCGTAAGAAACGCACTGGCTTGACGAAAAAAAGCGTTTTTGTACAACTTCATATAAATAGCTGTAACTTTGGATAGAAGAATCAGACACACATATTTATGGCTTTATCTAATAGACTTCTATATCCCCGTGCTGGGCACACAGGTTTTGAAGCTGTTTGAGCTAAGATTTTCAAGTTATTCACATAATGAAAACCTATACTTTGTTTCGGGCGAGCTCCCCATTCAAATGCATGTAATCGTAAGAAAAGCACTGGCTTGACGAAAAAAAGCATTTTTGTACAACTTCATATAAATAGCTGTAACTTTGGATAGAAGAATCAGACACACATATTTATGGCTTTATCTAATAGACTTCTATATCCCCGTGCTGGGCACACAGGTTTTGAAGCTGTTTGAGCTAAGATTTTCAAGTTATTCACATAATGAAAACCTATACTTTGTTTCGGGCGAGCTCCCCATTCAAATGCATGTAATCGTAAGAAAAGCACTGGCTTGACGAAAAAAAGCATTTTTGTACAACTTCATATAAATAGCTGTAACTTTGGATAGAAGACTCAGACACACATATTTATGGCTTTATCTAATACACTTCTTTATCCCCGTGCTGGGCACACAGGTTTTGAAGCTGTTTGAGCTAAGATTTTCAAGTTATTCACATAATGAAAACCTATACTTTGTTTCGGGCGAGCTCCCCATTCAAATGCATGTAATCGTAAGAAAAGCACTGGCTTGACGAAAAAAAGCATTTTTGTACAACTTCATATAAATAGCTGTAACTTTGGATAGAAGAATCAGACACACATATTTATGGCTTTATCTAATAGACTTCTATATCCCCGTGCTGGGCACACAGGTTTTGAAGCTGTTTGAGCTAAGATTTCCAAGTTATTCACATAATGAAAACCTATACTTTGTTTCGGGCGAGCTCCCCATTCAAATGCATGTAATCGTAAGAAACGCACTGGCTTGACGAAAAAAAGCGTTTTTGTACAACTTCATATAAATAGCTGTAACTTTGGATAGAAGAATCAGACACACATATTTATGGCTTTATCTAATAGACTTCTATATCCCCGTGCTGGGCACACAGGTTTTGAAGCTGTTTGAGCTAAGATTTTCAAGTTATTCACATAATGAAAACCTATACTTTGTTTCGGGCGAGCTCCCCATTCAAATGCATGTAATCGTAAGAAACGCACTGGCTTGACGAAAAAAAGCATTTTTGTACAACTTCATATAAATAGCTGTAACTTTGGATAGAAGACTCAGACACACATATTTATGGCTTTATCTAATACACTTCTTTATCCCCGTGCTGGGCACACAGGTTTTGAAGCTGTTTGAGCTAAGATTTTAAAGTTATTCACATAATGAAAACCTATACTTTGTTTCGGGCGAGCTCCCCATTCAAATGCATGTAATCGTAAGAAAAGCACTGGCTTGACGAAAAAAAGCATTTTTGTACAACTTCATATAAATAGCTGTAACTTTGGATAGAAGACTCAGACACACATATTTATGGCTTTATCTAATAGACTTCTATATCCCTGTGCTGGGCACACATGTTTTGAAGCTGTTTGAGCTAAGATTTTCAAGTTATTCACATAATGAAAACCTATACTTTGTTTCGGGCGAGCTCCCCATTCAAATGCATGTAATCGTAAGAAAAGCACTGGCTTGACGAAAAAAAGCGTTTTTGTACAACTTCATATAAATAGCTGTAACTTTGGATAGAAGACTCAGACACACATATTTATGGCTTTATCTAATACACTTCTTTATCCCCGTGCTGGGCACACAGGTTTTGAAGCTGTTTGAGCTACGATTTTAAAGTTATTCACATAATGAAAACCTATAATTTGTTTCGGGCGAGCTCCCCATTCAAATGCATGTAATCGTAAGAAAAGCACTGGCTTGACGAAAAAAAGCATTTTTGTACAACTTCATATAAATAGCTGTAACTTTGGATAGAAGACTCAGACACACATATTTATGGCTTTATCTAATAGACTTCTATATCCCTTTGCTGGGCACACATGTTTTGAAGCTGTTTGAGCTAAGATTTTCAAGTTATTCACATAATGAAAACCTATACTTTGTTTCGGGCGAGCTCCCCATTCAAATGCATGTAATCGTAAGAAACGCACTGGCTTGACGAAAAAAAGCGTTTTTGTACAACTTCATATAAATAGCTGTAACTTTGGATAGAAGACTCAGACACACATATTTATGGCTTTATCTAATAGACTTCTATATCCCCGTGCTGGGCACACATGTTTTGAAGCTGTTTGAGCTAAGATTTTCAAGTTATTCACATAATGAAAACCTATACTTTGTTTCGGGCGAGCTCCCCATTCAAATGCATGTAATCGTAAGAAACGCACTGGCTTGACGAAAAAAAGCATTTTTGTACAACTTCATATAAATAGCTGTAACTTTGGATAGAAGACTCAGACACACATATTTATGGCTTTATCTAATAGACTTCTATATCCCCGTGCTGGGCACACATGTTTTGAAGCTGTTTGAGCTAAGATTTTCAAGTTATTCACATAATGAAAACCTATACTTTGTTTCGGGCGAGCTCCCCATTCAAATGCATGTAATCGTAAGAAAAGCACTGGCTTGACGAAAAAAAGCATTTTTGTACAACTTCATATAAATAGCTGTAACTTTGGATAGAAGACTCAGACACACATATTTATGGCTTTATCTAATACACTTCTTTATCCCCGTGCTGGGCACACAGGTTTTGAAGCTGTTTGAGCTAAGATTTTAAAGTTATTCACATAATGAAAACCTATACTTTGTTTCGGGCGAGCTCCCCATTCAAATGCATGTAATCGTAAGAAACGCACTGGCATGACGAAAAAAAGCGTTTTTGTACAACTTCATATAAATAGCTGTAACTTTGGATAGAAGACTCAGACACACATATTTATGGCTTTATCTAATACACTTCTATATCCCCGTGCTGGGCACACAGGTTTTGAAGCTGTCTGAGCTAAGATTTCCAAGTTATTCACATAATGAAAACCTATACTTTGTTTCGGGCGAGCTCCCCATTCAAATGCATGTAATCGTAAGAAACGCACTGGCTTGACGAAAAAAAGCGTTTTTGTACAACTTCATATAAATAGCTGTAACTTTGGATAGAAGACTCAGACACACATATTTATGGCTTTATCTAATACACTTCTTTATCCCCGTGCTGGGCACACAGGTTTTGAAGCTGTTTGAGCTAAGATTTTAAAGTTATTCACATAATGAAAACCTATACTTTGTTTCGGGCGAGCTCCCCATTCAAATGCATGTAATCGTAAGAAAAGCACTGGCTTGACGAAAAAAAGCATTTTTGTACAACTTCATATAAATAGCTGTAACTTTGGATAGAAGAATCAGACACACATATTTATGGCTTTATCTAATAGACTTCTATATCCCCGTGCTGGGCACACAGGTTTTGAAGCTGTTTGACCTAAGATTTTCAAGTTATTCACATAATGAAAACCTATACTTTGTTTCGGGCGAGCTCCCCATTCAAATGCATGTAATCGTAAGAAAAGCACTGGCTTGACGAAAAAAAGCATTTTTGTACAACTTCATATAAATAGCTGTAACTTTGGATAGAAGACTCAGACACACATATTTATGGCTTTATCTAATACACTTCTTTATCCCCGTGCTGGGCACACAGGTTTTGAAGCTGTTTGAGCTAAGATTTTCAAGTTATTCACATAATGAAAACCTATACTTTGTTTCGGGCGAGCTCCCCATTCAAATGCATGTAATCGTAAGAAACGCACTGGCTTGACGAAAAAAAGCGTTTTTGTACAACTTCATATAAATAGCTGTAACTTTGGATAGAAGACTCAGACACACATATTTATGGCTTTATCTAATACACTTCTATATCCCCGTGCTGGGCACACAGGTTTTGAAGCTGTTTGAGCTAAGATTTCCAAGTTATTCACATAATGAAAACCTATACTTTGTTTCGGGCGAGCTCCCCATTCAAATGCATGTAATCGTAAGAAACGCACTGGCTTGACGAAAAAAAGCGTTTTTGTACAACTTCATATAAATAGCTGTAACTTTGGATAGAAGAATCAGACACACATATTTATGGCTTTATCTAATAGACTTCTATATCCCCGTGCTGGGCACACAGGTTTTGAAGCTGTTTGAGTTAAGATTTTCAAGTTATTCACATAATGAAAACCTATACTTTGTTTCGGGCGAGCTCCCCATTCAAATGCATGTAATCGTAAGAAAAGCACTGGCTTGACGAAAAAAAGCATTTTTGTACAACTTCATATAAATAGCTGTAACTTTGGATAGAAGACTCAGACACACATATTTATGGCTTTATCTAATACACTTCTTTATCCCCGTGCTGGGCACACATGTTTTGAAGCTGTTTGAGCTAAGATTTTCAAGTTATTCACATAATGAAAACCTATACTTTGTTTCGGGCGAGCTCCCCATTCAAATGCATGTAATCGTAAGAAACGCACTGGCTTGACGAAAAAAAGCGTTTTTGTACAACTTCATATAAATAGCTGTAACTTTGGATAGAAGACTCAGACACACATATTTATGGCTTTATCTAATAGACTTCTATATCCCTTTGCTGGACATACATGTTTTGAAGCTGTTTGAGCTAAGATTTTCAAGTTATTCACATAATGAAAACCTATACTTTGTTTCGGGCGAGCTCCCCATTCAAATGCATGTAATCGTAAGAAACGCACTGGCTTGACGAAAAAAAGCGTTTTTGTACAACTTCATATAAATAGCTGTAACTTTGGATAGAAGACTCAGACACACATATTTATGGCTTTATCTAATAGACTTCTATATCCCCGTGCTGGGCACACAGGTTTTGAAGCTGTTTGACCTAAGATTTTCAAGTTATTCACATAATGAAAACCTATACTTTGTTTCGGGCGAGCTCCCCATTCAAATGCATGTAATCGTAAGAAAAGCACTGGCTTGACGAAAAAAAGCATTTTTGTACAACTTCATATAAATAGCTGTAACTTTGGATAGAAGAATCAGACACACATATTTATGGCTTTATCTAATAGACTTCTATATCCCCGTGCTGGGCACACAGGTTTTGAAGCTGTTTGAGTTAAGATTTTCAAGTTATTCACATAATGAAAACCTATACTTTGTTTCGGGCGAGCTCCCCATTCAAATGCATGTAATCGTAAGAAAAGCACTGGCTTGACGAAAAAAAGCATTTTTGTACAACTTCATATAAATAGCTGTAACTTTGGATAGAAGACTCAGACACACATATTTATGGCTTTATCTAATACACTTCTTTATCCCCGTGCTGGGCACACATGTTTTGAAGCTGTTTGAGCTAAGATTTTCAAGTTATTCACATAATGAAAACCTATACTTTGTTTCGGGCGAGCTCCCCATTCAAATGCATGTAATCGTAAGAAACGCACTGGCTTGACGAAAAAAAGCGTTTTTGTACAACTTCATATAAATAGCTGTAACTTTGGATAGAAGACTCAGACACACATATTTATGGCTTTATCTAATAGACTTCTATATCCCTTTGCTGGGCATACATGTTTTGAAGCTGTTTGAGCTAAGATTTTCAAGTTATTCACATAATGAAAACCTATACTTTGTTTCGGGCGAGCTCCCCATTCAAATGCATGTAATCGTAAGAAACGCACTGGCTTGACGAAAAAAAGCGTTTTTGTACAACTTCATATAAATAGCTGTAACTTTGGATAGAAGACTCAGACACACATATTTATGGCTTTATCTAATAGACTTCTATATCCCCGTGCTGGGCACACAGGTTTTGAAGCTGTTTGACCTAAGATTTTCAAGTTATTCACATAATGAAAACCTATACTTTGTTTCGGGCGAGCTCCCCATTCAAATGCATGTAATCGTAAGAAAAGCACTGGCTTGACGAAAAAAAGCATTTTTGTACAACTTCATATAAATAGCTGTAACTTTGGATAGAAGACTCAGACACACATATTTATGGCTTTATCTAATACACTTCTTTATCCCCGTGCTGGGCACACAGGTTTTGAAGCTGTTTGAGCTAAGATTTTAAAGTTATTCACATAATGAAAACCTATACTTTGTTTCGGGCGAGCTCCCCATTCAAATGCATGTAATCGTAAGAAACGCACTGGCTTGACGAAAAAAAGCGTTTTTGTACAACTTCATATAAATAGCTGTAACTTTGGATAGAAGAATCAGACACACATATTTATGGCTTTATCTAATAGACTTCTATATCCCCGTGCTGGGCACACAGGTTTTGAAGCTGTTTGAGCTAAGATTTTCAAGTTATTCACATAATGAAAACCTATACTTTGTTTCGGGCGAGCTCCCCATTCAAATGCATGTAATCGTAAGAAACGCACTGGCTTGACGAAAAAAAGCATTTTTGTACAACTTCATATAAATAGCTGTAACTTTGGATAGAAGACTCAGACACACATATTTATGGCTTTATCTAATACACTTCTTTATCCCCGTGCTGGGCACACAGGTTTTGAAGCTGTTTGAGCTACGATTTTAAAGTTATTCACATAATGAAAACCTATACTTTGTTTCGGGCGAGCTCCCCATTCAAATGCATGTAATCGTAAGAAAAGCACTGGCTTGACGAAAAAAAGCATTTTTGTACAACTTCATATAAATAGCTGTAACTTTGGATAGAAGACTCAGACACACATATTTATGGCTTTATCTAATAGACTTCTATATCCCTGTGCTGGGCACACAGGTTTTGAAGCTGTTTGAGCTAAGATTTTCAAGTTATTCACATAATGAAAACCTATACTTTGTTTCGGGCGAGCTCCCCATTCAAATGCATGTAATCGTAAGAAAAGCACTGGCTTGACGAAAAAAAGCGTTTTTGTACAACTTCATATAAATAGCTGTAACTTTGGATAGAAGACTCAGACACACATATTTATGGCTTTATCTAATAGACTTCTATATCCCTTTGCTGGGCACACATGTTTTGAAGCTGTTTGAGCTAAGATTTTCAAGTTATTCACATAATGAAAACCTATACTTTGTTTCGGGCGAGCTCCCCATTCAAATGCATGTAATCGTAAGAAACGCACTGGCTTGACGAAAAAAAGCGTTTTTGTACAACTTCATATAAATAGCTGTAACTTTGGATAGAAGACTCAGACACACATATTTATGGCTTTATCTAATAGACTTCTATATCCCCGTGCTGGGCACACATGTTTTGAAGCTGTTTGAGCTAAGATTTTCAAGTTATTCACATAATGAAAACCTATACTTTGTTTCGGGCGAGCTCCCCATTCAAATGCATGTAATCGTAAGAAACGCACTGGCTTGACGAAAAAAAGCATTTTTGTACAACTTCATATAAATAGCTGTAACTTTGGATAGAAGACTCAGACACACATATTTATGGCTTTATCTAATAGACTTCTATATCCCCGTGCTGGGCACACATGTTTTGAAGCTGTTTGAGCTAAGATTTTCAAGTTATTCACATAATGAAAACCTATACTTTGTTTCGGGCGAGCTCCCCATTCAAATGCATGTAATCGTAAGAAACGCACTGGCTTGACGAAAAAAAGCATTTTTGTACAACTTCATATAAATAGCTGTAACTTTGGATAGAAGACTCAGACACACATATTTATGGCTTTATCTAATAGACTTCTATATCCCCGTGCTGGGCACACATGTTTTGAAGCTGTTTGAGCTAAGATTTTCAAGTTATTCACATAATGAAAACCTATACTTTGTTTCGGGCGAGCTCCCCATTCAAATGCATGTAATCGTAAGAAAAGCACTGGCTTGACGAAAAAAAGCATTTTTGTACAACTTCATATAAATAGCTGTAACTTTGGATAGAAGACTCAGACACACATATTTATGGCTTTATCTAATACACTTCTTTATCCCCGTGCTGGGCACACAGGTTTTGAAGCTGTTTGAGCTAAGATTTTAAAGTTATTCACATAATGAAAACCTATACTTTGTTGCGGGCGAGCTCCCCATTCAAATGCATGTAATCGTAAGAAACGCACTGGCATGACGAAAAAAAGCGTTTTTGTACAACTTCATATAAATAGCTGTAACTTTGGATAGAAGACTCAGACACACATATTTATGGCTTTATCTAATACACTTCTATATCCCCGTGCTGGGCACACAGGTTTTGAAGCTGTCTGAGCTAAGATTTCCAAGTTATTCACATAATGAAAACCTATACTTTGTTTCGGGCGAGCTCCCCATTCAAATGCATGTAATCGTAAGAAACGCACTGGCTTGACGAAAAAAAGCGTTTTTGTACAACTTCATATAAATAGCTGTAACTTTGGATAGAAGACTCAGACACACATATTTATGGCTTTATCTAATACACTTCTTTATCCCCGTGCTGGGCACACAGGTTTTGAAGCTGTTTGAGCTAAGATTTTAAAGTTATTCACATAATGAAAACCTATACTTTGTTTCGGGCGAGCTCCCCATTCAAATGCATGTAATCGTAAGAAAAGCACTGGCTTGACGAAAAAAAGCATTTTTGTACAACTTCATATAAATAGCTGTAACTTTGGATAGAAGAATCAGACACACATATTTATGGCTTTATCTAATAGACTTCTATATCCCCGTGCTGGGCACACAGGTTTTGAAGCTGTTTGAGCTAAGATTTTCAAGTTATTCACATAATGAAAACCTATACTTTGTTTCGGGCGAGCTCCCCATTCAAATGCATGTAATCGTAAGAAACGCACTGGCTTGACGAAAAAAAGCATTTTTGTACAACTTCATATAAATAGCTGTAACTTTGGATAGAAGACTCAGACACACATATTTATGGCTTTATCTAATAGACTTCTATATCCCCGTGCTGGGCACACATGTTTTGAAGCTGTTTGAGCTAAGATTTTCAAGTTATTCACATAATGAAAACCTATACTTTGTTTCGGGCGAGCTCCCCATTCAAATGCATGTAATCGTAAGAAAAGCACTGGCTTGACGAAAAAAAGCATTTTTGTACAACTTCATATAAATAGCTGTAACTTTGGATAGAAGACTCAGACACACATATTTATGGCTTTATCTAATACACTTCTTTATCCCCGTGCTGGGCACACAGGTTTTGAAGCTGTTTGAGCTAAGATTTTAAAGTTATTCACATAATGAAAACCTATACTTTGTTGCGGGCGAGCTCCCCATTCAAATGCATGTAATCGTAAGAAACGCACTGGCATGACGAAAAAAAGCGTTTTTGTACAACTTCATATAAATAGCTGTAACTTTGGATAGAAGACTCAGACACACATATTTATGGCTTTATCTAATACACTTCTATATCCCCGTGCTGGGCACACAGGTTTTGAAGCTGTCTGAGCTAAGATTTCCAAGTTATTCACATAATGAAAACCTATACTTTGTTTCGGGCGAGCTCCCCATTCAAATGCATGTAATCGTAAGAAACGCACTGGCTTGACGAAAAAAAGCGTTTTTGTACAACTTCATATAAATAGCTGTAACTTTGGATAGAAGACTCAGACACACATATTTATGGCTTTATCTAATACACTTCTTTATCCCCGTGCTGGGCACACAGGTTTTGAAGCTGTTTGAGCTAAGATTTTAAAGTTATTCACATAATGAAAACCTATACTTTGTTTCGGGCGAGCTCCCCATTCAAATGCATGTAATCGTAAGAAAAGCACTGGCTTGACGAAAAAAAGCATTTTTGTACAACTTCATATAAATAGCTGTAACTTTGGATAGAAGAATCAGACACACATATTTATGGCTTTATCTAATAGACTTCTATATCCCCGTGCTGGGCACACAGGTTTTGAAGCTGTTTGAGCTAAGATTTTCAAGTTATTCACATAATGAAAACCTATACTTTGTTTCGGGCGAGCTCCCCATTCAAATGCATGTAATCGTAAGAAACGCACTGGCTTGACGAAAAAAAGCATTTTTGTACAACTTCATATAAATAGCTGTAACTTTGGATAGAAGACTCAGACACACATATTTATAGCTTTATCTAATACACTTCTATATCCCCGTGCTGGGCACACAGGTTTTGAAGCTGTCTGAGCTAAGATTTCCAAGTTATTCACATAATGAAAACCTATACTTTGTTTCGGGCGAGCTCCCCATTCAAATGCATGTAATCGTAAGAAACGCACTGGCTTGACGAAAAAAAGCGTTTTTGTACAACTTCATATAAATAGCTGTAACTTTGGATAGAAGACTCAGACACACATATTTATGGCTTTATCTAATACACTTCTTTATCCCCGTGCTGGGCACACAGGTTTTGAAGCTGTTTGAGCTAAGATTTCCAAGTTATTCACATAATGAAAACCTATACTTTGTTTCGGGCGAGCTCCCCATTCAAATGCATGTAATCGTAAGAAACGCACTGGCTTGACGAAAAAAAGCGTTTTTGTACAACTTCATATAAATAGCTGTAACTTTGGATAGAAGACTCAGACACACATATTTATGGCTTTATCTAATACACTTCTTTATCCCCGTGCTGGGCACACAGGTTTTGAAGCTGTTTGAGCTAAGATTTTAAAGTTATTCACATAATGAAAACCTATACTTTGTTTCGGGCGAGCTCCCCATTCAAATGCATGTAATCGTAAGAAACGCACTGGCTTGACGAAAAAAAGCGTTTTTGTACAACTTCATATAAATAGCTGTAACTTTGGATAGAAGACTCAGACACACATATTTATGGCTTTATCTAATACACTTCTATATCCCCGTGCTGGGCACACAGGTTTTGAAGCTGTTTGAGCTAAGATTTCCAAGTTATTCACATAATGAAAACCTATACTTTGTTTCGGGCGAGCTCCCCATTCAAATGCATGTAATCGTAAGAAACGCACTGGCTTGACGAAAAAAAGCGTTTTTGTACAACTTCATATAAATAGCTGTAACTTTGGATAGAAGAATCAGACACACATATTTATGGCTTTATCTAATAGACTTCTATATCCCCGTGCTGGGCACACAGGTTTTGAAGCTGTTTGAGCTAAGATTTTCAAGTTATTCACATAATGAAAACCTATACTTTGTTTCGGGCGAGCTCCCCATTCAAATGCATGTAATCGTAAGAAAAGCACTGGCTTGACGAAAAAAAGCATTTTTGTACAACTTCATATAAATAGCTGTAACTTTGGATAGAAGACTCAGACACACATATTTATGGCTTTATCTAATACACTTCTTTATCCCCGTGCTGGGCACACAGGTTTTGAAGCTGTTTGAGCTAAGATTTTCAAGTTATTCACATAATGAAAACCTATACTTTGTTTCGGGCGAGCTCCCCATTCAAATGCATGTAATCGTAAGAAAAGCACTGGCTTGACGAAAAAAAGCATTTTTGTACAACTTCATATAAATAGCTGTAACTTTGGATAGAAGACTCAGACACACATATTTATGGCTTTATCTAATACACTTCTATATCCCCGTGCTGGGCACACAGGTTTTGAAGCTGTTTGAGCTAAGATTTCCAAGTTATTCACATAATGAAAACCTATACTTTGTTTCGGGCGAGCTCCCCATTCAAATGCATGTAATCGTAAGAAACGCACTGGCTTGACGAAAAAAAGCGTTTTTGTACAACTTCATATAAATAGCTGTAACTTTGGATAGAAGAATCAGACACACATATTTATGGCTTTATCTAATAGACTTCTATATCCCCGTGCTGGGCACACAGGTTTTGAAGCTGTTTGAGCTAAGATTTTCAAGTTATTCACATAATGAAAACCTATACTTTGTTTCGGGCGAGCTCCCCATTCAAATGCATGTAATCGTAAGAAAAGCACTGGCTTGACGAAAAAAAGCATTTTTGTACAACTTCATATAAATAGCTGTAACTTTGGATAGAAGAATCAGACACACATATTTATGGCTTTATCTAATAGACTTCTATATCCCCGTGCTGGGCACACAGGTTTTGAAGCTGTTTGAGCTAAGATTTTCAAGTTATTCACATAATGAAAACCTATACTTTGTTTCGGGCGAGCTCCCCATTCAAATGCATGTAATCGTAAGAAAAGCACTGGCTTGACGAAAAAAAGCATTTTTGTACAACTTCATATAAATAGCTGTAACTTTGGATAGAAGACTCAGACACACATATTTATGGCTTTATCTAATACACTTCTTTATCCCCGTGCTGGGCACACAGGTTTTGAAGCTGTTTGAGCTAAGATTTTCAAGTTATTCACATAATGAAAACCTATACTTTGTTTCGGGCGAGCTCCCCATTCAAATGCATGTAATCGTAAGAAAAGCACTGGCTTGACGAAAAAAAGCATTTTTGTACAACTTCATATAAATAGCTGTAACTTTGGATAGAAGAATCAGACACACATATTTATGGCTTTATCTAATAGACTTCTATATCCCCGTGCTGGGCACACAGGTTTTGAAGCTGTTTGAGCTAAGATTTCCAAGTTATTCACATAATGAAAACCTATACTTTGTTTCGGGCGAGCTCCCCATTCAAATGCATGTAATCGTAAGAAACGCACTGGCTTGACGAAAAAAAGCGTTTTTGTACAACTTCATATAAATAGCTGTAACTTTGGATAGAAGAATCAGACACACATATTTATGGCTTTATCTAATAGACTTCTATATCCCCGTGCTGGGCACACAGGTTTTGAAGCTGTTTGAGCTAAGATTTTCAAGTTATTCACATAATGAAAACCTATACTTTGTTTCGGGCGAGCTCCCCATTCAAATGCATGTAATCGTAAGAAACGCACTGGCTTGACGAAAAAAAGCATTTTTGTACAACTTCATATAAATAGCTGTAACTTTGGATAGAAGACTCAGACACACATATTTATGGCTTTATCTAATACACTTCTTTATCCCCGTGCTGGGCACACAGGTTTTGAAGCTGTTTGAGCTAAGATTTTAAAGTTATTCACATAATGAAAACCTATACTTTGTTTCGGGCGAGCTCCCCATTCAAATGCATGTAATCGTAAGAAAAGCACTGGCTTGACGAAAAAAAGCATTTTTGTACAACTTCATATAAATAGCTGTAACTTTGGATAGAAGACTCAGACACACATATTTATGGCTTTATCTAATAGACTTCTATATCCCTGTGCTGGGCACACATGTTTTGAAGCTGTTTGAGCTAAGATTTTCAAGTTATTCACATAATGAAAACCTATACTTTGTTTCGGGCGAGCTCCCCATTCAAATGCATGTAATCGTAAGAAAAGCACTGGCTTGACGAAAAAAAGCGTTTTTGTACAACTTCATATAAATAGCTGTAACTTTGGATAGAAGACTCAGACACACATATTTATGGCTTTATCTAATACACTTCTTTATCCCCGTGCTGGGCACACAGGTTTTGAAGCTGTTTGAGCTACGATTTTAAAGTTATTCACATAATGAAAACCTATAATTTGTTTCGGGCGAGCTCCCCATTCAAATGCATGTAATCGTAAGAAAAGCACTGGCTTGACGAAAAAAAGCATTTTTGTACAACTTCATATAAATAGCTGTAACTTTGGATAGAAGACTCAGACACACATATTTATGGCTTTATCTAATAGACTTCTATATCCCTTTGCTGGGCACACATGTTTTGAAGCTGTTTGAGCTAAGATTTTCAAGTTATTCACATAATGAAAACCTATACTTTGTTTCGGGCGAGCTCCCCATTCAAATGCATGTAATCGTAAGAAACGCACTGGCTTGACGAAAAAAAGCGTTTTTGTACAACTTCATATAAATAGCTGTAACTTTGGATAGAAGACTCAGACACACATATTTATGGCTTTATCTAATAGACTTCTATATCCCCGTGCTGGGCACACATGTTTTGAAGCTGTTTGAGCTAAGATTTTCAAGTTATTCACATAATGAAAACCTATACTTTGTTTCGGGCGAGCTCCCCATTCAAATGCATGTAATCGTAAGAAACGCACTGGCTTGACGAAAAAAAGCATTTTTGTACAACTTCATATAAATAGCTGTAACTTTGGATAGAAGACTCAGACACACATATTTATGGCTTTATCTAATAGACTTCTATATCCCCGTGCTGGGCACACATGTTTTGAAGCTGTTTGAGCTAAGATTTTCAAGTTATTCACATAATGAAAACCTATACTTTGTTTCGGGCGAGCTCCCCATTCAAATGCATGTAATCGTAAGAAAAGCACTGGCTTGACGAAAAAAAGCATTTTTGTACAACTTCATATAAATAGCTGTAACTTTGGATAGAAGACTCAGACACACATATTTATGGCTTTATCTAATACACTTCTTTATCCCCGTGCTGGGCACACAGGTTTTGAAGCTGTTTGAGCTAAGATTTTAAAGTTATTCACATAATGAAAACCTATACTTTGTTTCGGGCGAGCTCCCCATTCAAATGCATGTAATCGTAAGAAACGCACTGGCATGACGAAAAAAAGCGTTTTTGTACAACTTCATATAAATAGCTGTAACTTTGGATAGAAGACTCAGACACACATATTTATGGCTTTATCTAATACACTTCTATATCCCCGTGCTGGGCACACAGGTTTTGAAGCTGTCTGAGCTAAGATTTCCAAGTTATTCACATAATGAAAACCTATACTTTGTTTCGGGCGAGCTCCCCATTCAAATGCATGTAATCGTAAGAAACGCACTGGCTTGACGAAAAAAAGCGTTTTTGTACAACTTCATATAAATAGCTGTAACTTTGGATAGAAGACTCAGACACACATATTTATGGCTTTATCTAATACACTTCTTTATCCCCGTGCTGGGCACACAGGTTTTGAAGCTGTTTGAGCTAAGATTTTAAAGTTATTCACATAATGAAAACCTATACTTTGTTTCGGGCGAGCTCCCCATTCAAATGCATGTAATCGTAAGAAAAGCACTGGCTTGACGAAAAAAAGCATTTTTGTACAACTTCATATAAATAGCTGTAACTTTGGATAGAAGAATCAGACACACATATTTATGGCTTTATCTAATAGACTTCTATATCCCCGTGCTGGGCACACAGGTTTTGAAGCTGTTTGACCTAAGATTTTCAAGTTATTCACATAATGAAAACCTATACTTTGTTTCGGGCGAGCTCCCCATTCAAATGCATGTAATCGTAAGAAAAGCACTGGCTTGACGAAAAAAAGCATTTTTGTACAACTTCATATAAATAGCTGTAACTTTGGATAGAAGACTCAGACACACATATTTATGGCTTTATCTAATACACTTCTTTATCCCCGTGCTGGGCACACAGGTTTTGAAGCTGTTTGAGCTAAGATTTTCAAGTTATTCACATAATGAAAACCTATACTTTGTTTCGGGCGAGCTCCCCATTCAAATGCATGTAATCGTAAGAAACGCACTGGCTTGACGAAAAAAAGCGTTTTTGTACAACTTCATATAAATAGCTGTAACTTTGGATAGAAGACTCAGACACACATATTTATGGCTTTATCTAATACACTTCTATATCCCCGTGCTGGGCACACAGGTTTTGAAGCTGTTTGAGCTAAGATTTCCAAGTTATTCACATAATGAAAACCTATACTTTGTTTCGGGCGAGCTCCCCATTCAAATGCATGTAATCGTAAGAAACGCACTGGCTTGACGAAAAAAAGCGTTTTTGTACAACTTCATATAAATAGCTGTAACTTTGGATAGAAGAATCAGACACACATATTTATGGCTTTATCTAATAGACTTCTATATCCCCGTGCTGGGCACACAGGTTTTGAAGCTGTTTGAGTTAAGATTTTCAAGTTATTCACATAATGAAAACCTATACTTTGTTTCGGGCGAGCTCCCCATTCAAATGCATGTAATCGTAAGAAAAGCACTGGCTTGACGAAAAAAAGCATTTTTGTACAACTTCATATAAATAGCTGTAACTTTGGATAGAAGACTCAGACACACATATTTATGGCTTTATCTAATACACTTCTTTATCCCCGTGCTGGGCACACATGTTTTGAAGCTGTTTGAGCTAAGATTTTCAAGTTATTCACATAATGAAAACCTATACTTTGTTTCGGGCGAGCTCCCCATTCAAATGCATGTAATCGTAAGAAACGCACTGGCTTGACGAAAAAAAGCGTTTTTGTACAACTTCATATAAATAGCTGTAACTTTGGATAGAAGACTCAGACACACATATTTATGGCTTTATCTAATAGACTTCTATATCCCTTTGCTGGACATACATGTTTTGAAGCTGTTTGAGCTAAGATTTTCAAGTTATTCACATAATGAAAACCTATACTTTGTTTCGGGCGAGCTCCCCATTCAAATGCATGTAATCGTAAGAAACGCACTGGCTTGACGAAAAAAAGCGTTTTTGTACAACTTCATATAAATAGCTGTAACTTTGGATAGAAGACTCAGACACACATATTTATGGCTTTATCTAATAGACTTCTATATCCCCGTGCTGGGCACACAGGTTTTGAAGCTGTTTGACCTAAGATTTTCAAGTTATTCACATAATGAAAACCTATACTTTGTTTCGGGCGAGCTCCCCATTCAAATGCATGTAATCGTAAGAAAAGCACTGGCTTGACGAAAAAAAGCATTTTTGTACAACTTCATATAAATAGCTGTAACTTTGGATAGAAGAATCAGACACACATATTTATGGCTTTATCTAATAGACTTCTATATCCCCGTGCTGGGCACACAGGTTTTGAAGCTGTTTGAGTTAAGATTTTCAAGTTATTCACATAATGAAAACCTATACTTTGTTTCGGGCGAGCTCCCCATTCAAATGCATGTAATCGTAAGAAAAGCACTGGCTTGACGAAAAAAAGCATTTTTGTACAACTTCATATAAATAGCTGTAACTTTGGATAGAAGACTCAGACACACATATTTATGGCTTTATCTAATACACTTCTTTATCCCCGTGCTGGGCACACATGTTTTGAAGCTGTTTGAGCTAAGATTTTCAAGTTATTCACATAATGAAAACCTATACTTTGTTTCGGGCGAGCTCCCCATTCAAATGCATGTAATCGTAAGAAACGCACTGGCTTGACGAAAAAAAGCGTTTTTGTACAACTTCATATAAATAGCTGTAACTTTGGATAGAAGACTCAGACACACATATTTATGGCTTTATCTAATAGACTTCTATATCCCTTTGCTGGGCATACATGTTTTGAAGCTGTTTGAGCTAAGATTTTCAAGTTATTCACATAATGAAAACCTATACTTTGTTTCGGGCGAGCTCCCCATTCAAATGCATGTAATCGTAAGAAACGCACTGGCTTGACGAAAAAAAGCGTTTTTGTACAACTTCATATAAATAGCTGTAACTTTGGATAGAAGACTCAGACACACATATTTATGGCTTTATCTAATAGACTTCTATATCCCCGTGCTGGGCACACAGGTTTTGAAGCTGTTTGACCTAAGATTTTCAAGTTATTCACATAATGAAAACCTATACTTTGTTTCGGGCGAGCTCCCCATTCAAATGCATGTAATCGTAAGAAAAGCACTGGCTTGACGAAAAAAAGCATTTTTGTACAACTTCATATAAATAGCTGTAACTTTGGATAGAAGACTCAGACACACATATTTATGGCTTTATCTAATACACTTCTTTATCCCCGTGCTGGGCACACAGGTTTTGAAGCTGTTTGAGCTAAGATTTTAAAGTTATTCACATAATGAAAACCTATACTTTGTTTCGGGCGAGCTCCCCATTCAAATGCATGTAATCGTAAGAAACGCACTGGCTTGACGAAAAAAAGCGTTTTTGTACAACTTCATATAAATAGCTGTAACTTTGGATAGAAGACTCCGACACACATATTTATGGCTTTATCTAATACACTTCTATATCCCCGTGCTGGGCACACAGGTTTTGAAGCTGTTTGAGCTAAGATTTCCAAGTTATTCACATAATGAAAACCTATACTTTGTTTCGGGCGAGCTCCCCATTCAAATGCATGTAATCGTAAGAAACGCACTGGCTTGACGAAAAAAAGCGTTTTTGTACAACTTCATATAAATAGCTGTAACTTTGGATAGAAGAATCAGATACACATATTTATGGCTTTATCTAATAGACTTCTATATCCCCGTGCTGGGCACACAGGTTTTGAAGCTGTTTGAGTTAAGATTTTCAAGTTATTCACATAATGAAAACCTATACTTTGTTTCGGGCGAGCTCCCCATTCAAATGCATGTAATCGTAAGAAAAGCACTGGCTTGACGAAAAAAAGCATTTTTGTACAACTTCATATAAATAGCTGTAACTTTGGATAGAAGACTCAGACACACATATTTATGGCTTTATCTAATACACTTCTTTATCCCCGTGCTGGGCACACATGTTTTGAAGCTGTTTGAGCTAAGATTTTCAAGTTATTCACATAATGAAAACCTATACTTTGTTTCGGGCGAGCTCCCCATTCAAATGCATGTAATCGTAAGAAAAGCACTGGCTTGACGAAAAAAAGCGTTTTTGTACAACTTCATATAAATAGCTGTAACTTTGGATAGAAGACTCAGACACACATATTTATGGCTTTATCTAATAGACTTCTATATCCCTTTGCTGGGCATACATGTTTTGAAGCTGTTTGAGCTAAGATTTTCAAGTTATTCACATAATGAAAACCTATACTTTGTTTCGGGCGAGCTCCCCATTCAAATGCATGTAATCGTAAGAAACGCACTGGCTTGACGAAAAAAAGCGTTTTTGTACAACTTCATATAAATAGCTGTAACTTTGGATAGAAGACTCAGACACACATATTTATGGCTTTATCTAATAGACTTCTATATCCCCGTGCTGGGCACACATGTTTTGAAGCTGTTTGAGCTAAGATTTTCAAGTTATTCACATAATGAAAACCTATACTTTGTTTCGGGCGAGCTCCCCATTCAAATGCATGTAATCGTAAGAAACGCACTGGCTTGACGAAAAAAAGCATTTTTGTACAACTTCATATAAATAGCTGTAACTTTGGATAGAAGACTCAGACACACATATTTATGGCTTTATCTAATACACTTCTATATCCCCGTGCTGGGCACACATGTTTTGAAGCTGTTTGAGCTAAGATTTCCAAGTTATTCACATAATGAAAACCTATACTTTGTTTCGGGCGAGCTCCCCATTCAAATGCATGTAATCGTAAGAAACGCACTGGCATGACGAAAAAAAGCGTTTTTGTACAACTTCATATAAATAGCTGTAACTTTGGATAGAAGACTCAGACACACATATTTATGGCTTTATCTAATACACTTCTATATCCCCGTGCTGGGCACACAGGTTTTGAAGCTGTCTGAGCTAAGATTTCCAAGTTATTCACATAATGAAAACCTATACTTTGTTTCGGGCGAGCTCCCCATTCAAATGCATGTAATCGTAAGAAACGCACTGGCTTGACGAAAAAAAGCGTTTTTGTACAACTTCATATAAATAGCTGTAACTTTGGATAGAAGACTCAGACACACATATTTATGGCTTTATCTAATACACTTCTTTATCACCGTGCTGGGCAAACAGGTTTTGAAGCTGTTTGAGCTAAGGTTTCCAAGTTATTCACATAATGAAAACCTATACTTTGTTTCGGGCGAGCTCCCCATTCAAATGCATGTAATCGTAAGAAACGCACTGGCTTGACGAAAAAAAGCGTTTTTGTACATCTTCATATAAATAGCTGTAACTTTTGATAGAAGACTCAGACACACACATTTATGGCTTTATCTAATAGACTTCTATATCCCCGTGCTGGGCACACAGGTTTTGAAGCTGTTTGAGCTAAGATTTTCAAGTTATTCACATAATGAAAACCTATACTTTGTTTCGGGCGAGCTCCCCATTCAAATGCATGTAATCGTAAGAAAAGCACTGGCTTTACGAAAAAAAGCGTTTTTGTACAACTTCATATAAATAGCTGTAACTTTGGATAGAAGACTCAGACACACATATTTATGGCTTTATCTAATAGACTTCTATATCCCCGTGCTGGGCACACATGTTTTGAAGCTGTTTGAGCTAAGATTTCCAAGTCATTCACATAATGAAAACCTATACTTTGTTTCGGGCGAGCTCCCCATTCAAATGCATGTAATCGTAAGAAACGCACTGGCTTGACGAAAAAAAGCGTTTTTGTACAACTTCATATAAATAGCTGTAACTTTTGATAGAAGACTCAGACACACATATTTATGGCTTTATCTAATAGACTTCTATATCCCTGTGCTGGGCACACATGTTTTGAAGCTGTTTGAGCTAAGATTTTCAAGTTATTCACATAATGAAAACCTATACTTTGTTTCGGGCGAGCTCCCAATTCAAATGCATGTAATCGTAAGAAAAGCACTGGCTTGACGAAAAAAAGCGTTTTTGTACAACTTCATATAAATAGCTGTAACTTTGGATAGAAGACTCAGACACACATATTTATGGCTTTATCTAATAGACTTCTATATCCCTGTGCTGGGCACACATGTTTTGAAGCTGTTTGAGCTAAGATTTTCAAGTTATTCACATAATGAAAACCTATACTTTGTTTCGGGCGAGCTCCCCATTCAAATGCATGTAATCGTAAGAAACGCACTGGCTTGACGAAAAAAAGCGTTTTTGTACAACTTCATATAAATAGCTGTAACTTTGGATAGAAGACTCAGACACACATATTTATGGCTTTATCTAAAAGACTTCTATATCCCTGTGCTGGGCACACATGTTTTGAAGCTGTTTGAGCTAAGATTTTCAAGTTATTCACATAATGAAAACCTATACTTTGTTTCGGGCGAGCTCCCCATTCAAATGCATGTAATCGTAAGAAAAGCACTGGCTTGACGAAAAAAAGCGTTTTTGTACAACTTCATATAAATAGCTGTAACTTTGGATAGAAGACTCAGACACACATATTTATGGCTTTATCTAATAGACTTCTATATCCCTGTGCTGGGCACACATGTTTTGAAGCTGTTTGAGCTAAGATTTTCAAGTTATTCACATAATGAAAACCTATACTTTGTTTCGGGCGAGCTCCCCATTCAAATGCATGTAATCGTAAGAAACGCACTCACTGGCTTGACGAAAAAAAGCGTTTTTGTACAACTTCATATAAATAGCTGTAACTTTGGATAGAAGACTCAGACACACATATTTATGGCTTTATCTAATAGACTTCTATATCCCCGTGCTGGGCACACATGTTTTGAAGCTGTTTGAGCTAAGATTTTCAAGTTATTCACATAATGAAAACCTATACTTTGTTTCGGGCGAGCTCCCCATTCAAATGCATGTAATCGTAAGAAACGCACTGGCTTGACGAAAAAAAGCGTTTTTGTACAACTTCATATAAATAGCTGTAACTTTGGATAGAAGACTCAGACACACATATTTATGGCTTTATCTAATAGACTTCTATATCCCCGTGCTGGGCACACAGGTTTTGAAGCTGTTTGAGCTAAGATTTCCAAGTTATTCACATAATGAAAACCTATACTTTGTTTCGGGCGAGCTCCCCATTCAAATGCATGTAATCGTAAGAAACGCACTGGCTTGACGAAAAAAAGCGTTTTTGTACAACTTCATATAAATAGCTGTAACTTTGGATAGAAGACTCAGACACACATATTTATGGCTTTATCTAATAGACTTCTATATCCCTGTGCTGGGCACACATGTTTTGAAGCTGTTTGAGCTAAGATTTTCAAGTTATTCACATAATGAAAACCTATACTTTGTTTCGGGCGAGCTCCCCATTCAAATGCATGTAATCGTAAGAAACGCACTCACTGGCTTGACGAAAAAAAGCGTTTTTGTACAACTTCATATAAATAGCTGTAACTTTGGATAGAAGACTCAGACACACATATTTATGGCTTTATCTAATAGACTTCTATATCCCCGTGCTGGGCACACATGTTTTGAAGCTGTTTGAGCTAAGATTTTCAAGTTATTCACATAATGAAAACCTATACTTTGTTTCGGGCGAGCTCCCCATTCAAATGCATGTAATCGTAAGAAACGCACTGGCTTGACGAAAAAAAGCGTTTTTGTACAACTTCATATAAATAGCTGTAACTTTGGATAGAAGACTCAGACACACATATTTATGGCTTTATCTAATAGACTTCTATATCCCCGTGCTGGGCACACAGGTTTTGAAGCTGTTTGAGCTAAGATTTCCAAGTTATTCACATAATGAAAACCTATACTTTGTTTCGGGCGAGCTCCCCATTCAAATGCATGTAATCGTAAGAAACGCACTGGCTTGACGAAAAAAAGCGTTTTTGTACAACTTCATATAAATAGCTGTAACTTTGGATAGAAGACTCAGACACACATATTTATGGCTTTATCTAATACACTTCTATATCCCCGTGCTGGGCACACAGGTTTTGAAGCTGTTTGAGCTAAGATTTCCAAGTTATTCACATAATGAAAACCTATACTTTGTTTCGGGCGAGCTCCCCATTCAAATGCATGTAATCGTAAGAAACGCACTGGCATGACGAAAAAAAGCGTTTTTGTACAACTTCATATAAATAGCTGTAACTTTGGATAGAAGACTCAGACACACATATTTATGGCTTTATCTAATACACTTCTATATCCCCGTGCTGGGCACACAGGTTTTGAAGCTGTCTGAGCTAAGATTTCCAAGTTATTCACATAATGAAAACCTATACTTTGTTTCGGGCGAGCTCCCCATTCAAATGCATGTAATCGTAAGAAACGCACTGGCTTGACGAAAAAAAGCGTTTTTGTACAACTTCATATAAATAGCTGTAACTTTGGATAGAAGACTCAGACACACACATTTATGGCTTTATCTAATAGACTTCTATATCCCTGTGCTGGGCACACAGGTTTTGAAGCTGTTTGAGCTAAGATTTCCAAGTTATTCACATAATGAAAACCTATACTTTGTTTCGGGCGAGCTCCCCATTCAAATGCATGTAATCGTAAGAAAAGCACTGGCTTTACGAAAAAAAGCGTTTTTGTACAACTTCATATAAATAGCTGTAACTTTGGATAGAAGAATCAGACACACATATTTATGGCTTTATCTAATAGACTTCTATATCCCCGTGCTGGGCACACATGTTTTGAAGCTGTTTGAGCTAAGATTTCCAAGTTATTCACATAATGAAAACCTATACTTTGTTTCGGGCGAGCTCCCCATTCAAATGCATGTAATCGTAAGAAACGCACTGGCTTGACGAAAAAAAGCGTTTTTGTACAACTTCATATAAATAGCTGTAACTTTTGATAGAAGACTCAGACACACATATTTATGGCTTTATCTAATAGACTTCTATATCCCTGTGCTGGGCACACATGTTTTGAAGCTGTTTGAGCTAAGATTTTCAAGTTATTCACATAATGAAAACCTATACTTTGTTTCGGGCGAGCTCCCAATTCAAATGCATGTAATCGTAAGAAAAGCACTGGCTTGACGAAAAAAAGCGTTTTTGTACAACTTCATATAAATAGCTGTAACTTTGGATAGAAGACTCAGACACACATATTTATGGCTTTATCTAATAGACTTCTATATCCCTGTGCTGGGCACACATGTTTTGAAGCTGTTTGAGCTAAGATTTTCAAGTTATTCACATAATGAAAACCTATACTTTGTTTCGGGCGAGCTCCCCATTCAAATGCATGTAATCGTAAGAAACGCACTGGCTTGACGAAAAAAAGCGTTTTTGTACAACTTCATATAAATAGCTGTAACTTTGGATAGAAGACTCAGACACACATATTTATGGCTTTATCTAAAAGACTTCTATATCCCTGTGCTGGGCACACATGTTTTGAAGCTGTTTGAGCTAAGATTTTCAAGTTATTCACATAATGAAAACCTATACTTTGTTTCGGGCGAGCTCCCCATTCAAATGCATGTAATCATAAGAAAAGGACTGGCTTGACGAAAAAAAGCGTTTTTGTACAACTTCATATAAATAGCTGTAACTTTGGATAGAAGACTCAGACACACATATTTATGGCTTTATCTAATAGACTTCTATATCCCTGTGCTGGGCACACATGTTTTGAAGCTGTTTGAGCTAAGATTTTCAAGTTATTCACATAATGAAAACCTATACTTTGTTTCGGGCGAGCTCCCCATTCAAATGCATGTAATCGTAAGAAACGCACTGGCTTGACGAAAAAAAGCGTTTTTGTACAACTTCATATAAATAGCTGTAACTTTGGATAGAAGACTCAGACACACATATTTATGGCTTTATCTAATAGACTTCTATATCCCCGTGCTGGGCACACATGTTTTGAAGCTGTTTGAGCTAAGATTTTCAAGTTATTCACATAATGAAAACCTATACTTTGTTTCGGGCGAGCTCCCCATTCAAATGCATGTAATCGTAAGAAACGCACTGGCTTGACGAAAAAAAGCGTTTTTGTACAACTTCATATAAATAGCTGTAACTTTGGATAGAAGACTCAGACACACATATTTATGGCTTTATCTAATAGACTTCTATATCCCCGTGCTGGGCACACAGGTTTTGAAGCTGTTTGAGCTAAGATTTCCAAGTTATTCACATAATGAAAACCTATACTTTGTTTCGGGCGAGCTCCCCATTCAAATGCATGTAATCGTAAGAAACGCACTGGCTTGACGAAAAAAAGCGTTTTTGTACAACTTCATATAAATAGCTGTAACTTTGGATAGAAGACTCAGACACACATATTTATGGCTTTATCTAATACACTTCTTTATCCCCGTGCTGGGCACACAGGTTTTGAAGCTGTTTGAGCTAAGATTTCCAAGTTATTCACATAATGAAAACCTATACTTTGTTTCGGGCGAGCTCCCCATTCAAATGCATGTAATCGTAAGAAACGCACTGGCTTGACGAAAAAAAGCGTTTTTGTACAACTTCATATAAATAGCTGTAACTTGGGATAGAAGACTCAGACACACATATTTATGGCTTTATCTAATACACTTCTTTATCCCCGTGCTGGGCACACAGGTTTTGAAGCTGTTTGAGCTAAGATTTTCAAGTTATTCACATAATGAAAACCTATACTTTGTTTCGGGCGAGCTCCCCATTCAAATGCATGTAATCGTAAGAAAAGCACTGGCTTTACGAAAAAAAGCGTTTTTGTACAACTTCATATAAATAGCTGTAACTTTTGATAGAAGACTCAGACACACATATTTATGGCTTTATCTAATAGACTTCTATATCCCTGTGCTGGGCACACATGTTTTGAAGCTGTTTGAGCTAAGATTTTCAAGTTATTCACATAATGAAAACCTATACTTTGTTTCGGGCGAGCTCCCCATTCAAATGCATGTAATCGTAAGAAACGCACTGGCTTGACGAAAAAAAGCGTTTTTGTACAACTTCATATAAATAGCTGTAACTTTGGATAGAAGACTCAGACACACATATTTATGGCTTTATCTAATAGACTTCTATATCCCCGTGCTGGGCACACATGTTTTGAAGCTGTTTGAGCTAAGATTTTCAAGTTATTCACATAATGAAAACCTATACTTTGTTTCGGGCGAGCTCCCCATTCAAATGCATGTAATCGTAAGAAACGCACTGGCTTGACGAAAAAAAGCGTTTTTGTACAACTTCATATAAATAGCTGTAACTTTGGATAGAAGACTCAGACACACATATTTATGGCTTTATCTAATAGACTTCTATATCCCCGTGCTGGGCACACATGTTTTGAAGCTGTTTGAGCTAAGATTTTCAAGTTATTCACATAATGAAAACCTATACTTTGTTTCGGGCGAGCTCCCCATTCAAATGCATGTAATCGTAAGAAACGCACTGGCTTGACGAAAAAAAGCGTTTTTGTACAACTTCATATAAATAGCTGTAACTTGGGATAGAAGACTCAGACACACATATTTATGGCTTTATCTAATACACTTCTTTATCCCCGTGCTGGGCACACAGGTTTTGAAGCTGTTTGAGCTAAGATTTTCAAGTTATTCACATAATGAAAACCTATACTTTGTTTCGGGCGAGCTCCCCATTCAAATGCATGTAATCGTAAGAAAAGCACTGGCTTTACGAAAAAAAGCGTTTTTGTACAACTTCATATAAATAGCTGTAACTTTTGATAGAAGACTCAGACACACATATTTATGGCTTTATCTAATAGACTTCTATATCCCTGTGCTGGGCACACATGTTTTGAAGCTGTTTGAGCTAAGATTTTCAAGTTATTCACATAATGAAAACCTATACTTTGTTTCGGGCGAGCTCCCCATTCAAATGCATGTAATCGTAAGAAACGCACTGGCTTGACGAAAAAAAGCGTTTTTGTACAACTTCATATAAATAGCTGTAACTTTGGATAGAAGACTCAGACACACATATTTATGGCTTTATCTAATAGACTTCTATATCCCCGTGCTGGGCACACATGTTTTGAAGCTGTTTGAGCTAAGATTTTCAAGTTATTCACATAATGAAAACCTATACTTTGTTTCGGGCGAGCTCCCAATTCAAATGCATGTAATCGTAAGAAAAGCACTGGCTTGACGAAAAAAAGCGTTTTTGTACAACTTCATATAAATAGCTGTAACTTTGGATAGAAGACTCAGACACACATATTTATGGCTTTATCTAATAGACTTCTATATCCCTGTGCTGGGCACACATGTTTTGAAGCTGTTTGAGCTAAGATTTTCAAGTTATTCACATAATGAAAACCTATACTTTGTTTCGGGCGAGCTCCCCATTCAAATGCATGTAATCGTAAGAAACGCACTGGCTTGACGAAAAAAAGCGTTTTTGTACAACTTCATATAAATAGCTGTAACTTTGGATAGAAGACTCAGACACACATATTTATGGCTTTATCTAAAAGACTTCTATATCCCTGTGCTGGGCACACATGTTTTGAAGCTGTTTGAGCTAAGATTTTCAAGTTATTCACATAATGAAAACCTATACTTTGTTTCGGGCGAGCTCCCCATTCAAATGCATGTAATCGTAAGAAACGCACTGGCTTGACGAAAAAAAGCGTTTTTGTACAACTTCATATAAATAGCTGTAACTTTGGATAGAAGACTCAGACACACATATTTATGGCTTTATCTAATACACTTCTTTATCCCCGTGCTGGGCACACAGGTTTTGAAGCTGTTTGAGCTAAGATTTCCAAGTTATTCACATAATGAAAACCTATACTTTGTTTCGGGCGAGCTCCCCATTCAAATGCATGTAATCGTAAGAAACGCACTGGCTTGACGAAAAAAAGCGTTTTTGTACAACTTCATATAAATAGCTGTAACTTTGGATAGAAGACTCAGACACACATATTTATGGCTTTATCTAATACACTTCTTTATCCCCGTGCTGGGCACACAGGTTTTGAAGCTGTTTGAGCTAAGATGTTAAAGTTATTCACATAATGAAAACCTATACTTTGTTTCGGGCGAGCTCCCCATTCAAATGCATGTAATCGTAAGAAACGCACTGGCTTGACGAAAAAAAGCGTTTTTGTACAACTTCATATAAATAGCTGTAACTTTGGATAGAAGACTCAGACACACATATTTATGGCTTTATCTAATAGACTTCTATATCCCCGTGCTGGGCACACAGGTTTTGAAGCTGTTTGAGCTAAGATTTCCAAGTTATTCACATAATGAAAACCTATACTTTGTTTCGGGCGAGCTCCCCATTCAAATGCATGTAATCGTAAGAAAAGCACTGGCTTTACGAAAAAAAGCGTTTTTGTACAACTTCATATAAATAGCTGTAACTTTGGATAGAAGACTCAGACACACATATTTATGGCTTTATCTAATAGACTTCTATATCCCCGTGCTGGGCACACAGGTTTTTAAGCTGTTTGAGCTAAGATTTCCAAGTTATTCACATAATGAAAACCTATACTTTGTTTCGGGCGAGCTCTCCATTCAAATGCATGTAATCGTAAGAAACGCACTGGCTTGACGAAAAAAAGCGTTTTTGTACAACTTCATATAAATAGCTGTAACTTTGGATAGAAGACTCAGACACACATATTTATGGCTTTATCTAATACACTTCTTTATCCCCGTGCTGGGCACACAGGTTTTGAAGCTGTTTGAGCTAAGATTTTCAAGTTATTCACATAATGAAAACCTATACTTTGTTTCGGGCGAGCTCCCAATTCAAATGCATGTAATCGTAAGAAAAGCACTGGCTTGACGAAAAAAAGCGTTTTTGTACAACTTCATATAAATAGCTGTAACTTTGGATAGAAGACTCAGACACACATATTTATGGCTTTATCTAATAGACTTCTATATCCCTGTGCTGGGCACACATGTTTTGAAGCTGTTTGAGCTAAGATTTTCAAGTTATTCACATAATGAAAACCTATACTTTGTTTCGGGCGAGCTCCCCATTCAAATGCATGTAATCGTAAGAAACGCACTGGCTTGACGAAAAAAAGCGTTTTTGTACAACTTCATATAAATAGCTGTAACTTTGGATAGAAGACTCAGACACACATATTTATGGCTTTATCTAAAAGACTTCTATATCCCTGTGCTGGGCACACATGTTTTGAAGCTGTTTGAGCTAAGATTTTCAAGTTATTCACATAATGAAAACCTATACTTTGTTTCGGGCGAGCTCCCCATTCAAATGCATGTAATCGTAAGAAAAGGACTGGCTTGACGAAAAAAAGCGTTTTTGTACAACTTCATATAAATAGCTGTAACTTTGGATAGAAGACTCAGACACACATATTTATGGCTTTATCTAATAGACTTCTATATCCCTGTGCTGGGCACACATGTTTTGAAGCTGTTTGAGCTAAGATTTTCAAGTTATTCACATAATGAAAACCTATACTTTGTTTCGGGCGAGCTCCCCATTCAAATGCATGTAATCGTAAGAAACGCACTGGCTTGACGAAAAAAAGCGTTTTTGTACAACTTCATATAAATAGCTGTAACTTTGGATAGAAGACTCAGACACACATATTTATGGCTTTATCTAATAGACTTCTATATCCCCGTGCTGGGCACACATGTTTTGAAGCTGTTTGAGCTAAGATTTTCAAGTTATTCACATAATGAAAACCTATACTTTGTTTCGGGCGAGCTCCCCATTCAAATGCATGTAATCGTAAGAAACGCACTGGCTTGACGAAAAAAAGCGTTTTTGTACAACTTCATATAAATAGCTGTAACTTTGGATAGAAGACTCAGACACACATATTTATGGCTTTATCTAATAGACTTCTATATCCCCGTGCTGGGCACACAGGTTTTGAAGCTGTTTGAGCTAAGATTTCCAAGTTATTCACATAATGAAAACCTATACTTTGTTTCGGGCGAGCTCCCCATTCAAATGCATGTAATCGTAAGAAAAGCACTGGCTTTACGAAAAAAAGCGTTTTTGTACAACTTCATATAAATAGCTGTAACTTTGGATAGAAGACTCAGACACACATATTTATGGCTTTATCTAATAGACTTCTATATCCCCGTGCTGGGCACACAGGTTTTGAAGCTGTTTGAGCTAAGATTTCCAAGTTATTCACATAATGAAAACCTATACTTTGTTTCGGGCGAGCTCCCCATTCAAATGCATGTAATCGTAAGAAACGCACTGGCTTGACGAAAATAAGCGTTTTTGTACAACTTCATATAAATAGCTGTAACTTTTGATAGAAGACTCAGACACACATATTTATGGCTTTATCTAATACACTTCTTTATCCCCGTGCTGGGCACACAGGTTTTGAAGCTGTTTGAGCTAAGATGTTAAAGTTATTCACATAATGAAAACCTATACTTTGTTTCGGGCGAGCTCCCCATTCAAATGCATGTAATCGTAAGAAACGCACTGGCTTGACGAAAAAAAGCGTTTTTGTACAACTTCATATAAATAGCTGTAACTTTGGATAGAAGACTCAGACACACATATTTATGGCTTTATCTAATAGACTTCTATATCCCCGTGCTGGGCACACAGGTTTTGAAGCTGTTTGAGCTAAGATTTCCAAGTTATTCACATAATGAAAACCTATACTTTGTTTCGGGCGAGCTCCCCATTCAAATGCATGTAATCGTAAGAAAAGCACTGGCTTTACGAAAAAAAGCGTTTTTGTACAACTTCATATAAATAGCTGTAACTTTGGATAGAAGACTCAGACACACATATTTATGGCTTTATCTAATAGACTTCTATATCCCCGTGCTGGGCACACAGGTTTTTAAGCTGTTTGAGCTAAGATTTCCAAGTTATTCACATAATGAAAACCTATACTTTGTTTCGGGCGAGCTCTCCATTCAAATGCATGTAATCGTAAGAAACGCACTGGCTTGACGAAAAAAAGCGTTTTTGTACAACTTCATATAAATAGCTGTAACTTTGGATAGAAGACTCAGACACACATATTTATGGCTTTATCTAATACACTTCTTTATCCCCGTGCTGGGCACACAGGTTTTGAAGCTGTTTGAGCTAAGATTTCCAAGTTATTCACATAATGAAAACCTATACTTTGTTTCGGGCGAGCTCCCCATTCAAATGCATGTAATCGTAAGAAACGCACTGGCTTGACGAAAAAAAGCGTTTTTGTACAACTTCATATAAATAGCTGTAACTTTGGATAGAAGACTCAGACACACATATTTATGGCTTTATCTAATAGACTTCTTTATCCCCGTGCTGGGCACACAGGTTTTGAAGCTGTTTGAGCTAAGATTTTAAAGTTATTCACATAATGAAAACCTATACTTTGTTTCGGGCGAGTTCCCCATTCAAATGCATGTAAGAAACGCACTGGCTTGACGAAAAAAAGCGTTTTTGTACAACTTCATATAAATAGCTGTAACTTTGGATAGAAGACTCAGACACACATATTTATGGCTTTATCTAATAGACTTCTATATCCCCGTGCTGGGCACACAGGTTTTGAAGCTGTTTGAGCTAAGATTTCCAAGTTATTCACATAATGAAAACCTATACTTTGTTTCGGGCGAGCTCCCCATTCAAATGCATGTAATCGTAAGAAAAGCACTGGCTTTACGAAAAAAAGCGTTTTTGTACAACTTCATATAAATAGCTGTAACTTTGGATAGAAGACTCAGACACACATATTTATGGCTTTATCTAATAGACTTCTATATCCCCGTGCTGGGCACACAGGTTTTTAAGCTGTTTGAGCTAAGATTTCCAAGTTATTCACATAATGAAAACCTATACTTTGTTTCGGGCGAGCTCTCCATTCAAATGCATGTAATCGTAAGAAACGCACTGGCTTGACGAAAAAAAGCGTTTTTGTACAACTTCATATAAATAGCTGTAACTTTGGATAGAAGACTCAGACACACATATTTATGGCTTTATCTAATACACTTCTTTATCCCCGTGCTGGGCACACAGGTTTTGAAGCTGTTTGAGCTAAGATTTCCAAGTTATTCACATAATGAAAACCTATACTTTGTTTCGGGCGAGCTCCCCATTCAAATGCATGTAATCGTAAGAAACGCACTGGCTTGACGAAAAAAAGCGTTTTTGTACAACTTCATATAAATAGCTGTAACTTTGGATAGAAGACTCAGACACACATATTTATGGCTTTATCTAATAGACTTCTTTATCCCCGTGCTGGGCACACAGGTTTTGAAGCTGTTTGAGCTAAGATTTTAAAGTTATTCACATAATGAAAACCTATACTTTGTTTCGGGCGAGTTCCCCATTCAAATGCATGTAAGAAACGCACTGGCTTGACGAAAAAAAGCGTTTTTGTACAACTTCATATAAATAGCTGTAACTTTGGATAGAAGACTCAGACACACATATTTATGGCTTTATCTAATAGACTTCTATATCCCCGTGCTGGGCACACAGGTTTTTAAGCTGTTTGAGCTAAGATTTCCAAGTTATTCACATAATGAAAACCTATACTTTGTTTCGGGCGAGCTCTCCATTCAAATGCATGTAATCGTAAGAAACGCACTGGCTTGACGAAAAAAAGCGTTTTTGTACAACTTCATATAAATAGCTGTAACTTTGGATAGAAGACTCAGACACACATATTTATGGCTTTATCTAATACACTTCTTTATCCCCGTGCTGGGCACACAGGTTTTGAAGCTGTTTGAGCTAAGATTTCCAAGTTATTCACATAATGAAAACCTATACTTTGTTTCGGGCGAGCTCCCCATTCAAATGCATGTAATCGTAAGAAACGCACTGGCTTGACGAAAAAAAGCGTTTTTGTACAACTTCATATAAATAGCTGTAACTTTGGATAGAAGACTCAGACACACATATTTATGGCTTTATCTAATAGACTTCTTTATCCCCGTGCTGGGCACACAGGTTTTGAAGCTGTTTGAGCTAAGATTTTAAAGTTATTCACATAATGAAAACCTATACTTTGTTTCGGGCGAGTTCCCCATTCAAATGCATGTAAGAAACGCACTGGCTTGACGAAAAAAAGCGTTTTTGTACAACTTCATATAAATAGCTGTAACTTTGGATAGAAGACTCAGACACACATATTTATGGCTTTATCTAATAGACTTCTATATCCCCGTGCTGGGCACACAGGTTTTGAAGCTGTTTGAGCTAAGATTTCCAAGTTATTCACATAATGAAAACCTATACTTTGTTTCGGGCGAGCTCCCCATTCAAATGCATGTAATCGTAAGAAACGCACTGGCTTGACGAAAAAAAGCGTTTTTGTACAACTTCATATAAATAGCTGTAACTTTGGATAGAAGAATCAGACACACATATTTATGGCTTTATCTAATACACTTCTTTATCCCCGTGCTGGGCACACATGTTTTTAAGCTGTTTGAGCTAAGATTTCCAAGTTATTCACATAATGAAAACCTATACTTTGTTTCGGGCGAGCTCCCCATTCAAATGCATGTAATCGTAAGAAACGCACTGGTTTGACGAAAAAAAGCGTTTTTGTACAACTTCATATAAATAGCTGTAACTTTGGATAGAAGACTCAGACACACATATTTATGGCTTTATCTAATACACTTCTTTATCCCCGTGCTGGGCACACAGGTTTTGAAGCTGTTTGAGCTATGATTTTCAAGTTATTCACATAATGAAAACCTATACTTTGTTTCGGGCGAGCTCCCAATTCAAATGCATGTAATCGTAAGAAAAGCACTGGCTTGACGAAAAAAAGCGTTTTTGTACAACTTCATATAAATAGCTGTAACTTTGGATAGAAGACTCAGACACACATATTTATGGCTTTATCTAATAGACTTCTATATCCCTGTGCTGGGCACACATGTTTTGAAGCTGTTTGAGCTAAGATTTTCAAGTTATTCACATAATGAAAACCTATACTTTGTTTCGGGCGAGCTCCCCATTCAAATGCATGTAATCGTAAGAAAAGCACTGGCTTGACGAAAAAAAGCGTTTTTGTACAACTTCATATAAATAGCTGTAACTTTGGATAGAAGACTCAGACACACATATTTATGGCTTTATCTAATAGACTTCTATATCCCTTTGCTGGGCACACATGTTTTGAAGCTGTTTGAGCTAAGATTTTCAAGTTATTCACATAATGAAAACCTATACTTTGTTTCGGGCGAGCTCCCCATTCAAATGCATGTAATCGTAAGAAACGCACTGGCTTGACGAAAAAAAGCGTTTTTGTACAACTTCATATAAATAGCTGTAACTTTGGATAGAAGACTCAGACACACATATTTATGGCTTTATCTAATAGACTTCTATATCCCCGTGCTGGGCACACATGTTTTGAAGCTGTTTGAGCTAAGATTTTCAAGTTATTCACATAATGAAAACCTATACTTTGTTTCGGGCGAGCTCCCCATTCAAATGCATGTAATCGTAAGAAACGCACTGGCTTGACGAAAAAAAGCGTTTTTGTACAACTTCATATAAATAGCTGTAACTTTGGATAGAAGACTCAGACACACATATTTATGGCTTTATCTAATAGACTTCTATATCCCCGTGCTGGGCACACAGGTTTTGAAGCTGTTTGAGCTAAGATTTTCAAGTTATTCACATAATGAAAACCTATACTTTGTTTCGGGCGAGCTCCCCATTCAAATGCATGTAATCGTAAGAAAAGCACTGGCATGACGAAAAAAAGCGTTTTTGTACAACTTCATATAAATAGCTGTAACTTTGGATAGAAGACTCAGACACACATATTTATGGCTTTATCTAATACACTTCTTTATCCCCGTGCTGGGCACACAGGTTTTGAAGCTGTTTGAGCTAAGATTTTCAAGTTATTCACATAATGAAAACCTATACTTTGTTTCGGGCGAGCTCCCCATTCAAATGCATGTAATCGTAAGAAAAGCACTGGCTTGACGAAAAAAAGCGTTTTTGTACAACTTCATATAAATAGCTGTAACTTTGGATAGAAGACTCAGACACACATATTTATGGCTTTATCTAATAGACTTCTATATCCCTGTGCTGGGCACACATGTTTTGAAGCTGTTTGAGCTAAGATTTTCAAGTTATTCACATAATGAAAACCTATACTTTGTTTCGGGCGAGCTCCCCATTCAAATGCATGTAATCGTAAGAAAAGCACTGGCTTGACGAAAAAAAGCGTTTTTGTAAAACTTCATATAAATAGCTGTAACTTTGGATAGAAGACTCAGACACACATATTTATGGCTTTATCTAATAGACTTCTATATCCCTTTGCTGGGCACACATGTTTTGAAGCTGTTTGAGCTAAGATTTTCAAGTTATTCACATAATGAAAACCTATACTTTGTTTCGGGCGAGCTCCCCATTCAAATGCATGTAATCGTAAGAAACGCACTGGCTTGACGAAAAAAAGCGTTTTTGTACAACTTCATATAAATAGCTGTAACTTTGGATAGAAGACTCAGACACACATATTTATGGCTTTATCTAATAGACTTCTATATCCCCGTGCTGGGCACACATGTTTTGAAGCTGTTTGAGCTAAGATTTTCAAGTTATTCACATAATGAAAACCTATACTTTGTTTCGGGCGAGCTCCCCATTCAAATGCATGTAATCGTAAGAAACGCACTGGCTTGACGAAAAAAAGCGTTTTTGTACAACTTCATATAAATAGCTGTAACTTTTGATAGAAGACTCAGACACACACATTTATTGCTTTATCTAATAGACTTCTATATCCCCGTGCTGGGCACACAGGTTTTGAAGCTGTTTGAGCTAAGATTTTCAAGTTATTCACATAATGAAAACCTATACTTTGTTTCGGGCGAGCTCCCCATTCAAATGCATGTAATCGTAAGAAAAGCACTGGCTTTACGAAAAAAAGCGTTTTTGTACAACTTCATATAAATAGCTGTAACTTTGGATAGAAGAATCAGACACACATATTTATGGCTTTATCTAATAGACTTCTATATCCCTGTGCTGGGCACACATGTTTTGAAGCTGTTTGAGCTAAGATTTTCAAGTTATTCACATAATGAAAACCTATACTTTGTTTCGGGCGAGCTCCCCATTCAAATGCATGTAATCGTAAGAAAAGCACTGGCTTGACGAAAAAAAGCGTTTTTGTACAACTTCATATAAATAGCTGTAACTTTGGATAGAAGACTCAGACACACATATTTATGGCTTTATCTAATAGACTTCTATATCCCTTTGCTGGGCACACATGTTTTGAAGCTGTTTGAGCTAAGATTTTCAAGTTATTCACATAATGAAAACCTATACTTTGTTTCGGGCGAGCTCCCCATTCAAATGCATGTAATCGTAAGAAACGCACTGGCTTGACGAAAAAAAGCGTTTTTGTACAACTTCATATAAATAGCTGTAACTTTGGATAGAAGACTCAGACACACATATTTATGGCTTTATCTAATAGACTTCTATATCCCCGTGCTGGGCACACATGTTTTGAAGCTGTTTGAGCTAAGATTTTCAAGTTATTCACATAATGAAAACCTATACTTTGTTTCGGGCGAGCTCCCCATTCAAATGCATGTAATCGTAAGAAACGCACTGGCTTGACGAAAAAAAGCGTTTTTGTACAACTTCATATAAATAGCTGTAACTTTGGATAGAAGACTCAGACACACATATTTATGGCTTTATCTAATAGACTTCTATATCCCCGTGCTGGGCACACAGGTTTTGAAGCTGTTTGAGCTAAGATTTTCAAGTTATTCACATAATGAAAACCTATACTTTGTTTCGGGCGAGCTCCCCATTCAAATGCATGTAATCGTAAGAAACGCACTGGCTTGACGAAAAAAAGCGTTTTTGTACAACTTCATATAAATAGCTGTAACTTTTGATAGAAGACTCAGACACACATATTTATGGCTTTATCTAATAGACTTCTTTATCCCCGTGCTGGGCACACATGTTTTGAAGCTGTTTGAGCTAAGATTTTAAAGTTATTCACATAATGAAAACCTATACTTTGTTTCGGGCGAGCTCCCCATTCAAATGCATGTAATCGTAAGAAACGCACTGGCATGACGAAAAAAAGCGTTTTTGTACAACTTCATATAAATAGCTGTAACTTTGGATAGAAGACTCAGACACACATATTTATGGCTTTATCTAATACACTTCTATATCCCCGTGCTGGGCACACAGGTTTTGAAGCTGTTTGAGCTAAGATTTCCAAGTTATTCACATAATGAAAACCTATACTTTGTTTCGGGCGAGCTCCCCATTCAAATGCATGTAATCGTAAGAAACGCACTGGCTTGACGAAAAAAAGCGTTTTTGTACAACTTCATATAAATAGCTGTAACTTTGGATAGAAGACTCAGACACACATATTTATGGCTTTATCTAATAGACTTCTATATCCCCGTGCTGGGCACACATGTTTTGAAGCTGTTTGAGCTAAGATTTTCAAGTTATTCACATAATGAAAACCTATACTTTGTTTCGGGCGAGCTCCCCATTCAAATGCATGTAATCGTAAGAAACGCACTGGCTTGACGAAAAAAAGCGTTTTTGTACAACTTCATATAAATAGCTGTAACTTTGGATAGAAAACTCAGACACACATATTTATGGCTTTATCTAATAGACTTCTATATCCCCGTGCTGGGCACACAGGTTTTGAAGCTGTTTGAGCTAAGATTTTCAAGTTATTCACATAATGAAAACCTATACTTTGTTTCGGGCGAGCTCCCCATTCAAATGCATGTAATCGTAAGAAAAGCACTGGCATGACGAAAAAAAGCGTTTTTGTACAACTTCATATAAATAGCTGTAACTTTGGATAGAAGACTCAGACACACATATTTATGGCTTTATCTAATACACTTCTTTATCCCCGTGCTGGGCACACAGGTTTTGAAGCTGTTTGAGCTAAGATTTTCAAGTTATTCACATAATGAAAACCTATACTTTGTTTCGGGCGAGCTCCCCATTCAAATGCATGTAATCGTAAGAAAAGCACTGGCTTGACGAAAAAAAGCGTTTTTGTACAACTTCATATAAATAGCTGTAACTTTGGATAGAAGACTCAGACACACATATTTATGGCTTTATCTAATAGACTTCTATATCCCTTTGCTGGGCACACATGTTTTGAAGCTGTTTGAGCTAAGATTTTCAAGTTATTCACATAATGAAAACCTATACTTTGTTTCGGGCGAGCTCCCCATTCAAATGCATGTAATCGTAAGAAACGCACTGGCTTGACGAAAAAAAGCGTTTTTGTACAACTTCATATAAATAGCTGTAACTTTGGATAGAAGACTCAGACACACATATTTATGGCTTTATCTAATAGACTTCTATATCCCCGTGCTGGGCACACATGTTTTGAAGCTGTTTGAGCTAAGATTTTCAAGTTATTCACATAATGAAAACCTATACTTTGTTTCGGGCGAGCTCCCCATTCAAATGCATGTAATCGTAAGAAACGCACTGGCTTGACGAAAAAAAGCGTTTTTGTACAACTTCATATAAATAGCTGTAACTTTGGATAGAAGACTCAGACACACATATTTATGGCTTTATCTAATAGACTTCTATATCCCCGTGCTGGGCACACAGGTTTTGAAGCTGTTTGAGCTAAGATTTTCAAGTTATTCACATAATGAAAACCTATACTTTGTTTCGGGCGAGCTCCCCATTCAAATGCATGTAATCGTAAGAAACGCACTGGCTTGACGAAAAAAAGCGTTTTTGTACAACTTCATATAAATAGCTGTAACTTTTGATAGAAGACTCAGACACACATATTTATGGCTTTATCTAATAGACTTCTATATCCCCGTGCTGGGCACACAGGTTTTGAAGCTGTTTGAGCTAAGATTTTCAAGTTATTCACATAATGAAAACCTATACTTTGTTTCGGGCGAGCTCCCCATTCAAATGCATGTAATCGTAAGAAACGCACTGGCATGACGAAAAAAAGCGTTTTTGTACAACTTCATATAAATAGCTGTAACTTTGGATAGAAGACTCAGACACACATATTTATGGCTTTATCTAATAGACTTCTATATCCCTGTGCTGGGCACACATGTTTTGAAGCTGTTTGAGCTAAGATTTTCAAGTTATTCACATAATGAAAACCTATACTTTGTTTCGGGCGAGCTCCCCATTCAAATGCATGTAATCGTAAGAAAAGCACTGGCTTGACGAAAAAAAGCGTTTTTGTACAACTTCATATAAATAGCTGTAACTTTGGATAGAAGACTCAGACACACATATTTATGGCTTTATCTAATAGACTTCTATATCCCTTTGCTGGGCACACATGTTTTGAAGTTGTTTGA